>NW_025934182.1:58282-64706 GCF_000764305.2 Hyalella azteca | reverse complement strand
GGGGTAAGTGGGGGAATTGTAGGGGATAAGTGGGGGAATACTTGGGGATAAGTGGGTGATTAGTGGGGGGTGATGGGAGATAAGTAGGGGAATTGTGGAGGGTGGTGACTGAAATGGGGGAGGGCGGTGATTCCAGAGATATATTAGGAGGCTATAGATATAACTATATAGTTAATTAAATTAAATATATTAGTGATTCAAATGCTTCGTGGCCAAGTGGTTGAGATCAAAAAGATTGGAGCAGCGAGTTGGGGGTTCGACACCCGCAAGTCCTCGAAAAAAATTCTGGTCGAAACCGGGAAAACAGCGAGGTTATTTTGAATAGGCGACAGGCCATTATGACCTAATCAAAGCTAACGCCGCTATTTTTATTTTTAGTGGCAAAATAATGTTCGGCAGCGTGACCAGCGCTAGTGCCAGACGCACGAAGCCAGTTCGTCGGGGGTGCCTCACTGCCACCCGCTGCCGATGTTGTCGTACAACAGACATGGCGGCGCACGATGTGAAAATCACAGCAGTTTGAATTTATTTTTATTTGTAATTCAGTCTTCAATAGGACAGAATAGAGAAATATTGTGAAGACGATGTCGTGGTTGGCATGATCTGACGATGATAAGTCGAATGATACCCAAAACTACGTTTTTATGGGATGGATGATGCATGAAACTTACTTCTTTATGGGACGAAAGATACCTGGAGCCTACTCATTAGAGTACGACAATATCTTAAGTAAAATATCTTACTATCTTTATGAGACGGATGATATCCAAAACCTGACGGATAAAACCTTACAATTTGACGGATATCGAATAATCTCTTACATAGAGAATGAAGATCAGCGTTGTTTAGCAGGGACATTGAGGGTTGCATGAGAAATAATGTTGATAAAGACGCTAGTAATATCACTAGTACCCCTTCACCCTATGGGTGAGGGGTACCCAACTAGGACCCCCAGCCCCAGCACTCACTCTTCTCCCAGATGATGGAGTCGATGGGGTAGCCGGCGACGGGGCAGTGCACCACGAGCGTCTCCCCAGCCACCACAGACTTCTCGGGCATCGTCCTGGGAGAGAAGGGGCAGCAGACAGACATGTTATGAAGGGTGAGGGGCAAGAAGGGTATATATTAAGGGGAAGAGGGCGAGAAGGGTATATTCAGAGGGCGAGAAGGGTATATATTAAGGGGAAGAGGGCGAGAATGGTATATATTAAAGGGAAGAGGGCGAGAAGGGTACATTTCAGAGGGCGAGAAGGGTATATATCAAGGGGAAGAGGGCGAGAAGGGTACATTTCAGGGGGCGAGAAGGGTATATATTAAGGGGAAGGCAGGGGTACGTACGTAATAAAAAAAAGGGGGTACGTACGTAATCAAAAAAATGTAGACAAGAGTTCGCCAATAACATCATGGTGCGTGAGGCACTAGAACTTGAATAGTACGTCAGAGGTACTTTTGACGGCAAACAAATTTGATGTCTCTTTCCCTACCCAACCTAGTGTCCCGCCCCCTACCCAACCCACTGCCCCCCAAACCCAACCTAGTGTCCCACCACCTACCCAACCCACTGCCCCCCAAACCCAACCTAGTGTACCGCCCCCTACCCAACCCACTGCCCCCCAAACCCAACCTAGTGTTCCACCACCTACCCAACATACTGCCCCCAAACCCAACCTAGTGTCCCACCACCTACCCAACATACTGCCCCCAAACCCAACCTAGTGTCCCGCCCTCTACCAAACCTAGTGTCCCGCCACCTACCAAACCTAGTGTCCCGCCCCCTACCCAACCTAGTGTCTGTCTCTTATACACATCTAGATGTGTATAAGAGACAGACCTAGTGTCCCGCCTCCTACCCAACCCACTGCCCCCCAAACCCAACCTAGTGTCCCGCCCCCTACCCAACCCACCTGATGTAGGGCAGGCCGTAGACGTTGATGCGGGCGTCGTGGCGCACGGAGCCCACGGAAGACGCAGCGATGCAGGAGTAGAGGCCGCCATCGTTGGTCTCGATGGCGGTGATGTTGAGATGGGAGACAACCTCCCCACCAGCCCCCACGAACTGCCCGATCTGCACACTGGGAGAGATGGGGAGATGGGGAGTTAAAATATGGTCTTTATTATTATTATATTATTTATTTAAATTTTATATAAATATATTTATATTATTCTATGTTTATATTATAATATAGGTATTTATATTATTCACCCGGGTGAAGAGGTTATAAGATAGAGCCTAACAAAATTTAGATGCTGGTCCGACTCTGCACCAGGCGCCGCCGAGGACTCGGGGAGCGCGTAAATCAGCCGCTAATGTCAGCTTCGGCCGGGCTTGAAATACAGCCTCTGGGAAGCTTATCATACTCTCAGGATACTATAAAGTCGGACAGGAGACTCTGACCAGAAGCTATTTTGGGTCTTCCAAGCAGACCCAGATTAGCTGTAAGCCGAGTGTAGCGACTCTTTGGCAGTAGCCTGGGTGGAACCATAATTTTGTTAGGGGAGTAATAGGGGTGAGGGAATTAGAACTACTAGAACTCAGAACTACTGTCTAAAGTACGGGTGGTGTACCGTGCTTATAACACGGTACACCACCTGTACCACCACAAGTGCACCACCACAAGTGCACCACCACAAGTGCACCACCTGTACCACCACAAGTGCACCACCTGTACCACCACAAGTACACCACCTGTACCACCACAAGTGCACCACCTGTACTGTCAGAGTTGGTGACGCGGTTGGAGTCCAGTTGCCAGGTGATCTCAGGTGTAGGGTCGCCAGCTGCAGTGCACTTCAGGTGCACAGCTGGGCCAGGCTGCAGTGTCTGCTCCGAGAACGTCTGCACCAGTTGCGGTGGCTCGACTGCAACATGTCATGGTCATGTTTTAGTGTGATTAAACATGTTATGGTCATGTTTTAGTGTGTTTAAACATGTTATGGCCTAATTAAACATGTTATGGTTTAAGTACCATTTAGAATTCGGACCAGGAGTGTACGCCGACTGAAGCAACAGAGCAGGTTTGGAGCAAGATTGGGGCCGATTTAGCACAGGCCGTTTAAACATGTTATGGCTTAGGTACCCAGTTAGAATTCGGAGCAGGATTCTACGCCGAATGAAGCAACAGAGCAGGTTTAGAGCCGGTTTGGAGCTGGTTTGGTACAGGCCGTGAGCAAGTTTAGAGCAGAAAAGGGCATAATTGGTCTGCCGCATATCAGCAGGTTTGGTGCGGGATTTAAACCGCCTCAGAAAGTGACATGCCTGCTCCTTGCCTGTTTCCCCTCTGCTTCTAGAATGCATTGCGCGGCACCGGCCCGGCTCAAACACTGCTTCGAATTTTAACTGGGCAAACATGTTATAGACTAATTAAATAGGTTATGACCGAATAGAACATATTTTATAAATTATTTTAGTATAATATACCCCACACACACACCCCAACCTTTCGCGGTACTCACAGCTTCCGCCCAGCCGTAGCTCGGCCGTACCCTGGTCCCACACCCCCACCCCCCACGGTACTCACAGCTGTCAGAACCTCCTGGCCGACTTTATAGTCTCCTGAGAGTAGGGCAAGAGTTGGCAGAATAAGTACCAGGCGCTTGTAGCTGTCTGATTCGGGGACAGGAATGTTGACCGAAAAGCCGACATAGAGAAGCTGATTTCCGTTCGGTCCGAGTCCTAGGCGGTTCCTAATTCAGGGTCGCCACCAACTAAAAATTTTGATAGAGAAGATATATAGACCATAGAAAAATTTAGATGCTGGTCGACTCTAACCAGGCGCCGCCCAGGACTAGGGGAGCGCGTAAACCAGCAGCTAATGTCAGCTTCGGCCGGGCTTGAAATGCAGCTTCTGGGAAGTTTGTCATACTCTCAGGACACACTTGTCATACTCTCAGGACACTATAAAATCGGACAGGAGCTATTTTGGGTTGTGGTTAAGGGAGTTTTTTTAGGGAGTAATATTTTGTTTTCTAAATATTTTTCTAAATTTTGTTAGGGAGTAATAGAGGTGAGGGAGTTACTCAGACCTACTATCTAAAGCACGGTGGTATACCGTGTCTTTAGCACGGTACACCACCTGTACCACCACAAGTGCACCACCTGTCAGAGAGTAATAGAAGCGAGGGAGTTACCCAGAACTACTGTCTAAAGTACAGGTGGTGTACCGTGTCTATAGTACGGGTCTCTTATACACATCTAGATGTGTATAAGAGACAGACCCAACATACTGCCCCCCAAACCCAACCTAGTGTCCCACCACCTACCCAACCCACTGCCNTGCGGTGGCTCGACTGCAACATGTCATGGTCATTTTATTGTGTATTTAAACATGTTATGGCCTAATTAAACATGTTATGGCCTAATTAAACATGTTATGGTCTAATTAAACTATTATGGTTTAAGTACCCAGTTAAATTCGGAGCAGGAGTCTGCACCGATTGAAGCAACAGAGCAGGTATAGAGCCGGTTTGAAGCAAGATTGGAGCAGGTTTAGTTAGGTACCCGTTCAGAATTCTAAGCAGGAGTCTACGACGATTGAAGCAACAGAGCAGGTTTGGAGCCAGTGAGGAGCAAGATTGAAGCAGGTTTAGCAGAGGCCGAGAACAGGTTTAGAGCAGGATAGGGCATATGGCCTGCTGCATGTCAGCAGGCTTGGTGCGGGATTTAAACCGTCTCAGAAATGAACATGCCTGCTCCTCGCCTGCTTCGCCACTGTTTCTAGAATGCCTTGCGCGGCACCGGCCCGGCTCAAACACTGCTTCGAATTTTAACAGGGCAAACATATTATAGGCTAATTAAAAAATTCATGACCTAATTTAACATATTATATATACATGTATTATTATAGCATGTTATAGCCCAACTACCCCCGGCCGTCTCATGGTCGTTACAGACGAAGGACTAGCGTTTCACCTTCACCCCCACGGTGCACACAGCGGCCGCCCAGCCGTAGCTCGGCCGTACCCTGGGCCGTCTCGTGGTCGTTACGGACGAAGCATTGGTACATGCCTTTGCTTTCACGCGTCACACTTGCAATGCGATACACGGGCTCCGTGTGGCCTGGGGCGGTGACAAAACACGGGAGTCAGTTAACACGTATATTCATTTCAAAATTTTTTACCTGGGCATTTTGGAAATAATACGACACATTCATCATTCTGAGTGTACCTTGTTTGCTCTCAAAACCTGCATCTTTGATGTCCCGACTATGGAGTAATTACAAATTCGCTAACAAAATTTAGAGTCGCCCCAGCTTCTGGTAATCCAAATCAGAAGCTGCCGCGTGCGCAAATTTTTACTGGGTATCTCTCCCATTGAATTACCAAAATAGAAAACGTTATTAACTAGCCTCTTTATTTGTTGTAATATAACCTCCAATTAAATGACCAAAATGCAAATTTAACCTGCATCTTTAATCGGTTTAACTGACCAACAATGTTTAACTGACCAACTGGCGGCCCTAATTCAGGGTCGCCACCAACTCAAAATTTTGATAGGGTATGGAGTGATGACAAATTCGGGCCAACATTCGAATTTTGTTAGTGATTATAAAACCCTCCATTAAATGACCAATAAAAAATTTATTATCTAGCCTCTTTAATAGTTTTAACAGACCAATAGAATGGCCGTCCTTGAGCCAGTGTAGACCAGTCATGTGGTTACCGCCGTAGATTTTGTTTTGATTTTGTTAGTGATTACAAAACTACCTATAGAGATACCTACCATAATAAAAATGGTTATTAAAGGTTATTTAATTGCTTATTTATTATTTTAACTGACCAATGGGAAGGCCGTCCTTAAGCCAGTGCAGACCAGTTACAGGGTTGCCGCTGTAGCTGCACGTGAAGGTCGCTGGTCTGCCGAACTCTACGGTCTGTACGGGGGGGTCTACCTGCGCTGACAGGGGGGCTGCGGGGGTGTCAACACGGTCTCCACGCTCTAGGCACCCACTCACCCGTTACCCGGCACTCACCCGTGACGGTGAGCACGGTCTCCACGCTCTCGGCACCCACTCACCCGTTACCCGGCACTCACCCGTGACGGTCAACGCGGTCTCCACGCTCTCGGCACCCACTCACCCGTCACCAGCCACTCACCCGTCACCCACCACTAACCCGTGACGGTCAGCACGGTCTCCAGGCTCTCGGCACCCACCACCCACCACTCACCCGTCACCCGTCACTCACCCGTGACGGTGAGCACGGTCTCGACGCTCTCGGCACCCACGGAGTTGTTGACGACGCAGAGATACTTGCCCGAGTCCGTCACCCGCGCCTCCCGTATGATCAGCGTGCCCCCCACCTGCCGCACACGGTCACCCAGAGTCACGGGGGTCTTCTCCTCCCCCCCGTCTCCCGACAGCTTGTACCACCTGCGGGGGTGTGCAAAGGGAGGGGGGTTATGGGGGTGTGGGGGAAGGGGGTTATG
>NW_025934182.1:5385-58274 GCF_000764305.2 Hyalella azteca | reverse complement strand
CTAGATCTTGCTGATATTTGCCTAGATCTTGCTGTTATTTGCCTAGATCTTGCTGTTATTTGCCTAGATCATGCTGTTCTTTGCCTAGATCTTACGTACTGTTCTTTGTCTAGATCTTGCTGTTCTTTGCCTAGATCTTGCTGTTCTTTGCCTAGATCTTGCTGTTCTTTGCCTAGATCTTGCTGTTCTTTGGCTAGATCTTGCTGTTCTTTGCCTAGATCTTGCTGTTCTTTGCCTAGATCTTGCTGTTCTTTGCCTAGATCTTGCTGTTCTTTGGCTAGATCTTGCTGTTCTTTGCCTAGATCTTGCTGTTCTTTGCCTAGATCTTGCTGTTCTTTGCCTAGATCTTGCTGTTCTTTGGCTAGATCTTGCTGTTCTTTGCCTAGATCTTGCTGTTCTTTGCCTAGATCTTGCTGTTCTTTGCCTAGATCTTGCTGTTCTTTGACTAGATCTTGCTGTTCTTTGCCTAGAAATTGCTGTTATTTGCCTAGATCTTGCTGTTATTTGCCTAGATCTTGCTGTTCTTTGTCTAGATCTTGCTGTTCTTTGCCTAGATCTTGATGTTATTTGCCTCGATCTAGCTGTTCTTTGTCTTGATCTTGCTGTTCTTTGCCAAAATCTTGCTGTTATTTGCCTCGATCTAGCTGTTCTTTGTCTAGATCTTGCTGATCTTTTCCTAGATCTTGCTCTTCTTTGTCTAGATCTTGCTCTTCTTTGTCTAGATCTTGCTGATCTTTTCCTAGATCTTGCTATTCTTTGTCTAGATCTTGCTGTTCTTTGTCTAGATCTTGCTGTTCTTTGTCTAGAGCTTGCTGATCTATGCTAGATCTTGCTGTTCTTTGTCTAGATCTTGCTGTGCTTGTCCTAGATCTTGCTGATCTTTTCCTAGATCTTGCTGTTCTTTGTCTAGATCTTGCTGATCTTTTCCTAGATCTTGCTGTTCTTTGTCTAGATCTTGCTGATCTATGCTAGATCTTGCTGATCTCTTCCTAGATCTTGCTGATCTTTGCCTAGACCTTGTTGATGTTTGCCTAGATCTTGCTGATCTCTGCCTAGATCTTGCTAACCTCTGCCTAGATCTTGCTGACCTCTGCCTAGATCTTGCTGATCTCTGCCTAGATCTTGCTGATCTCTGCCTAGATCTTGCTGATCTCTGCCTAGATCTTGCTGATCTCTGCGTAGATCTTGCTGATCTCTGCCGAGATCTTGCTGACCTCTGCCTAGATCTTGCTGTTCTTTGCCTAGATCTTGCTGTTCCTTTCCTAGATCTTGCTGTTTTTTGCCTAGATCTTGCTGTTCTTTGCCTAGATCTTGCTGTTTTTTGCCTAGATCTTGCTGTTATTTGCCTAGATCTTGCTGTTATTTGCCGTTTTTACCTAGATTCTGCTGTCCTTTGCCTAGATCTTACCTGCGTTTGCCTTTCGTTGATCCCATCGCATCGAACTTTACTAGGAACGATCTGCGGGATCTCTGCCTAGATCCTGCTGATCTCTGCCTAGATCTCACCTGTAGGCAGGCACAGGCCATGCCTGGGCGCTACAAAAGATCATGATCGAGTTGCCTGATCTGCCCTGGACGGGCGCCTGGGGGGAGGGATCTGGCGCCGAGCTGCCTAGGGGATCTGCCGGATCCCAAATGGGATCAAGGATCACGATCAAGGATCAAGAATCCTCATTATTTAAGAGGATGTCGTAGGAAACAAGCGTCGCGTCGGAAAAAAATGAAAAAAAATTCAGAATAGAAATTAGAAATAAATTTAAATGGAGATTGAAATGAAGTGAGGGTAAAATTTAAGCGAAAGTAGGTGAGGGTAGGATTTAAGTAAGGGAAGAATTAAGGTGAGGGTAGAAATCTAAGTGAGGGTAGAATTTAAAAGAGGGTAGAATTAGCCGACACAAAAATCGGTGTAGCAGCAGAACCCACCCACCCCACCCCTCCCCTCTCCCCCAACGGGGGTGGGTGAGGGCAACCCACCGAGAGGCGGGCGGGGGCGTGGCCTGGGCCAAGCAGAAGAGGGCTGTGGGCCCCCCATCCCGCGCACGGGGGGGAAGTTGGGGGACAGTCACGGGGGACGAGAGACCTACGGGACCTGCGGTGCGACCCCGCGGGGGGCGGTGAAATAATCGGTATATAGCGCACAACTCGATTAAATATTCGACCGATTAAAATAAGAGCTCAGAAACAAACGATTGGAAGTAGATGATTGGGTGTACTGCAGTGTGTGGTGCAGTGTACTGCAGTGGGTGTACACTAGATCGTAGATCAATATACCTGATCCTGATCTACCTGAACCCGACCTGCAGATCAATGAGACGATCTACCCTAGATCTGACCTATAGATCACTGATGACCTACCCTAGATCTCGACGATCTACCCTAGATCTCGATGCTCTACCCTAGATCCCGATGCTCTACCCTAGATCTCGATGATCTACCCTAGATCTGACCTATAGATCGGGGCAGGAGAGGCCTGGGCATTGCAGATCATGGCCGTAGATCCCAAGGATCTCACTTTGGTGAAGATCTTTTTGTCCTTATAAGGCACGTCGGGGGCGGACCTCCCGAGCGGATCTGCCGGATCCCAAACTCTCAAAACCCGTCGATCTTTTGTTAGTTTTTAGTTTAAATATGAAATAATGGAAGATTTTTCATTGAAAAAAGCTTGCAATAGATTTTCAGGGTAAGAATATAAGTACTCAGGGAAAGAAATAAATATTCAGAGTAGAAAAATAAAAATTTAGGGTAGGAAAATAAATATTTAGGGTAAGAAATAAACATTCAGGGCAAGGGAATCGGTATTCAGGTAAAAGATAAGTATTCAGGGTAAGAAAATAAATATCCGGGGCAAGAAAAAACGTATTCAGGGTAAGAAATAATAATTTAGGGTAAAAAAATATATGGGATAAGAATATATAAGATATCCGAATGAAAATAGTAAGTGCATGGAAAAGAATTCAAGAGTTAATAGACGTGCAAGAAAAAGGGAAAAAGAGCCTAACAAAAATAACTTTGAAATGTGTTTTATTTTCGATGCGCGATGATATTCCAATGAAAATGTCCAGGTTTTTCGTGTCGTAAAAACTCCCCCACAGCGGAAATCGCTCCCCCAGATCCCAGACCATAAGGGGGAAGATGTGTGTACAAACTCGCTGAAAATAACGGGAAAGCCGCTTAAATTCACGCGATAAAACTGCCCGTAAATACGCTGTAAAACTGCCCGTAAATATGCAGTAAAACTGCATGTAAATACGCTGTAAAGCCGCCTATAAGTACGCTTTCAACCGCCTATAAATACGCTGTAAAACCACCAGTAAATAGGCTGTAAGACCGTCAAAAATACGGTGAAGACCGCCGTAAATACGCTATAAAACTGTCCGTAAATACGCTGTAAAACTATCCGTGAATACGCTGTAAAACTGTCCGTAAATACGCTGTAAAACTGTCTGTAAATAGGCAGTTGATCCGCCTGTAAATACGCAGCAGATCCGCCCGTAAATACGCAGTAGATCCGCCTGTAAATACGCAGTAGATCCGAACGTAAATACGCTGTAGATCCGCCCGTAAATACGCTGGAGATCCGCCCGTAAATACGCTGGAGATCCGAACGTAAATACGCTGGAGATCCGAACGTAAATACGCAGTAGATCCGCTGTAAATATACAGTAAATCCGCCCGTATATACGCTGTAGATCCGCCCGTAAATACGCTGGAGATCCGCCCGTAAATACGCAGTAGTCAATGGACGGAGGGGTTAAGATCTGCCAGATCAAGGGGTCAGAGGGTTGTGATCAGTCAGATCAATGGACGGAGGGGTTAAGATCTGCCAGATCAGGGAGGGGGGAAGGTTAGGATCTACCAGATGAGGGGATCAGAGGGGTTATGATCAGCCAGATCGGGAGGCCTGGGGTGTCAGTATCTGCCAGATCAGGCGTCAGGGCGTAGAGAATAGAAGAATTTAGCTCGAGATCAATAGAAGGCCGAACTCGATCCTTAAGATCTGTGTTGACAGTCAGGGTAGGAAGAATGTCAATAAAACAAATCATATAACAAGCAATGAAGGAAATAACAAAGGAAATAAATAATGAAATAACAAAAAAATAAATAATGAAATAAATAACGAAATAACAAAGGAAATACCAAAGGATATAACAAAGGAAATAAATAAGGAAGTAACAAGGAAATACCAAATAATATAACAAAGGAATTAACAAAGGATATAACAAGGGAAATAAATAGGGATATAACAAAAGAAATAACAAAGGAAATAACAAAGGAAATAACAAAGGTTGGTTATTGTTATTGAGGTGTGAGTTAATATTGTGTTGGAGCTGTAGTCAAGTCGAGGGTTCGAACCCCAACAATCTGTGAACATTCTGCAGTGTCGCTCTCGTAGGCGGTGTGTTAATAGCGTGACGGATCTTTCTCAAGCGGATCTTGTGCGGATCTTACTTGGACGGATCTTACTTGAGCCTGATCTTACGCGGGAGCATCTTACTTTTGCAGATCTTACTTGGGCAAATCTAAGTTGGGCGGATCTTATACTTATGCGGATATTACTTGGGCGAATATTATTACTCTTACTTAAGATCTTTAGTTCTCGGTGTCGGTTTAGCAAGCTCTTTTTTGGGAGAAGGATAGTTACGGAGGAAAGTTTTTGGTGGACTAATGATTTTTTTATTTACTTCTCTGGTAAAAGTGCGATTTTGCAAAAAGTTTTTGGGGAAATGTTCCCTACGCGCCTTCCACCCAAGACCTCCGGGCCACTCCCCTTGACCCCCGGGGACTTTGCCTCCTTCCCCAGGATTGTAACCCCTCAAATTTTCCCCAAAATTCCTCCCCCCCTTCGAGATCTGCAGGATTAACGAGATTACTGGAACCTTCGGGATCTGCAGGATTTACGGGATCACTGGGACCTGCGAGACCTGCAGGATTAGTAAGATCACTGGGACCTTCGAGATCTGCAGGATTCAAGAGATCACTGGGACCTTCGAGATCTGCAGGATTAGTGAGATCACTGGGACCATCGAGATCTGCAGGATTTGTAAGATCACTGGGACCTTCGAGATCTGCAGGATTTGTAAGATCACTGGGACCTTTGAGATCTGCAGGATTTGCGAGATCACTGGGACCTTCGAGATCTGCAGGATTTGTAAGATCACTGGGACCTTCGAGATCTGCAGGATTTGTAAGATCACTGGGACCTTTGAGATCTGCAGGATTAGTGAGATCACTGGGATCTTCGAGATCTGCAGGATTAACGAGATCACTGGGACCTTCGAGATCTGCAAGATTTGCGGGATCTGCAGGATTTGCGGGATCTGCAGGATTTGCGGGATCTGCAGGATTTGCGGGATCTGCAGGATTTGCGGGATCTGTAGGATTTAAGAGATCACTGGGACCTTCAAGATCTGCAGAATTTGCGGGATCTGCAGGATTTAAGAGATCACTGGGACTTTCGAGATCTGCAGGATTTGCGGGATCACTGGGACATGTATGATATGCAGGATTTCCCAGGTTCCCCTAAAGGATCTTCACCATTGGTAGGGATCTGTGGGATCTTACCGGTGCTGGGGGACAGGAGAGGCCTGTGCATTGCAGATCATGGCAACTGATCTGCCAGATCTTGTTTCCCTGGCTAGCACCTTAGCCTCTACCGGTAGATCTGGAGCAGAGCTGCCTAAAGGATCTGCAGATCACCGCCGAGAGTGAAGATCTCATCAGAACAGTAATTGGGAACTACGCAACAAAATTGGCATAGGATAAGAAGGAGGAAATTAGAATTAGAAGTGAAACCAGAAATAAAATATTTGATATTTAAATATAAAATTGATATTAAATTAATTAACATAAGATGCAATAGAATTAGGATAAAGTCTAGAAAACTGAACAAATGGAATGGTCTAGAAAATAAAATAGAAAAATTCTAAGAAATTGAATGGGATATATGACGTAATCGCGTGTGATTATTTTTCGGAATATTTTTTTTTGCTGCGCGCCGTTGCAAATATTTTTTTAGGCGAATTTTTTTTGCTGCGTTGGTAAACGCAGACCATACGTTGGTAAACGATGGACCGACCACACCATCGGCGATAAATCGTTTGGTACTTTAACCCTTTAACCCTACAGTGGGCTAAACCCTACGACAATCGACCGTAACGAACCCGAACGAAAAGGGGAGCAATTCGTTCAGTTTGTGCACGCGGCCACTGCAGGGTTTTTATTTCTTCATTTTTTTTGGTTTTCGCCCACGACAAGTTTTCGCTTGCTATATGAACGATCATGCTGACCATGTAAACTCCTGTGCGTTATAACCGCATTGCGTAAATTTTTAAATTTTGGAAGCCGTATAGAATTAACACAAATAATTTAAATTTCCGAAGCCTATTGCTTATGCACAACGCTATATTCAAGTTTATTTATTCATGTATATGGGAGTCACATAGAATTAACTGCCGTCATAAATTCGACGAGATTAAGATTAATTCGATAATTTACATGACATCTGAATGGAACTGATCTTCGCGGTTGCCCGCTCTGCTGTAAAGCTCAGGCACCCTGGAGTTGTCATAGAGGATGCACTCAGAACAATCAATGTGACCGTGTCCAAATAACGATGCACTTGCCGCCCTCGAGTGGGTTTGGCCCATGGTTTGACTTACCAAATTGCGTATCAATGCTACGTGCTGAAATTGTTATTATTAGGACAGTTTGATCCATTCATTTATACGAGTGCATTGATATGCTGCAAGCCCCAGTATGGATGGAATGTCTCGAAATTGTTGATATTATTAAATTATATTCATTATTATTATCATTATTATTAAACATATTATGCTGCGAGCATAGTATGGATGAAATGTCCCGTAATTGTTGATATTATTATTATATCTATAAATATTATATTTTTTAGGTGGTGGGGACCTGTATTCCGGGACAGGGGAAGACTGGGCTGAGCAGATCAGTGCGACAGATCCTCCGGACCTTCCTTTCTTGCCTGAGATCTTTGACTCGAACGGCAGATCTGGGGCGGTCGTACCTACGGTATCTGTGAAGGATCCGTAGATTTGTTACGGGATCTACTTGGTGTCCAGGGAGATCTAGGGATCCTTTATGGGATCTGTCGCGTATAACGAGGATTTGAAAATATAAGACTGAGAAAAATGGTAAATGAAGATAATGGAAATGGAGGCAATGGAAATGAAGATAATGGAAATGGAGGCAATGGAAATGAAGATAATGGAAATATAGATAATGGAAATGAAGATAATGAAAATGAAGTTAATAGAAATGGAGATAACGGAAATGAAGATAATGGAAATGAAGATAATGGAAATGAAGATAATGGAAATGAAGATAATGGAAATGAAGGAATCAAAAATAAGAAAAGGAAACATTTTGAAGATGTAGGAATTGAATAAACAGAGAGATTAGCGAAATGATACAAGGAGGTTGTAAGGAGACGTAATGTTCTTGTAAATGTCAGATTAGTAATTTCCCTTTTAGGTTTTTAGTCACCGGTTTTAGGTTTTAGTCGTGTTTATTTTCAGTGTTAATAGTGCCCTAGTGTTTAAGTGAAGTTTTTTATTGACGTTTTAGTGAATATTTGTAGCTAAATTTATTAATGTATCTTGTGTCATCATATTATCCGTGCTATATTTATGCGTTTATTAGTTTATTTATTTCATTTTGTGAAATAAATTTTGTGTTTTCGTTTTGTGTGTGCAGAAAGGCTGCGAAATAAGGACTTGATCAGATCATTAATGTATTTGGCTTAAAGAAAGCGCAGGGTTGTTTGTTAATTTTTAGTTTTTAGCGCATTTTCTCATTTATGGAAAAAATGCACTATTGTGCTCGCCATGTCCGTCTGTCTTTCTGTCTGTCTGTCCATCCGTCTGTCTGTCCGTCCGTGACCTCAAGTTTTCGTCGACGAGAAAATGCGCTCTTTGTGACTCCCTGCAGTGAGTACTGAGTTATATTTTTTGTATTCATTGATAGGTTTTATCAATTATTATTTTTTGCTCATTTGTTCAGTTTTATACATCCTCCTTAATGGCGCTTATTTTTACAACACAATAATACGTAAATGTCTGGGGACACTGATTTGCTTTTAATAAATAAATGATATAAATAAATGATAAATAAATGATATTAATAAATGATTTATATCATTTATTTATCGGATGGGACCCGACAAGATTACGAATAATAACTTCGGATGATCGACTAGATCATTCCAGATCGACTAGATCATTCCAGATCGACTAGATCATTCCAGATCGACTAGATCATTCCAGATCGACTAGATCATTCCAGATCGACTAGATCATTCCAGATCGACTAGATCATTCCAGATCGACNGTAGATCAGCAGTAGATCTACGGGAGATCAGCAGTAGATCTACGGGAGATCAGCTGCAGATCTACGGTAGATCAGCTGCAGATCTACGGGAGATCAGCTGCAGATCTACGGTAGACCAGCAGATCTACAGTAGATCAGTTGAAGATCTACTGTAGATCTGCTGCAGATCTACGGTAGACCAGCAGCAGATCTACGGTAGATCAGTTTAAGATCTACTGTAGATCAGCTGCAGATCTACGGTAGATCAGCAGATCTACAGTAGATCAGCTGCAGATCTACGGTAGATCAGCTGCAGATCTATGGTAGATCAGCTGCAGATCTAAGGTAGATCAGTTGAAGATCTCACCAATATGTTGGGGCGGGGGAGGACTGAGCGCTGCAGATCATGGCGACAGATCCCGTAGATCTGGCGACTTTGTTGACGATCTTTGCCTCGGCTGGTAGATCTGGCGCTGATCTACCGAGAGGATCTACCGCCGCATCAGGATCACAACTCCATTAAAATAAAGTTAATGGGAAAATAGAGGCTAATGGAGAACAGTAATGACTAATGGAATAGCTCCAAAAAACTAATAAAAATTTTCAGAAAGAGAAAAAAAAATATCAAGGGGAAGGATTTATCCTATCACTGGGGAAAATGTGTCCTATAGGATTGAATAACTGATGGATTAAATGGCTTGAGTCAAATGATTGACTTGCGCTGCAATCAGACCTTCAATCTCATGATCTCTATTGTTGATCGTTCGCTAGTGATTGTTTTTTAAGTTGCAGTGTTGGTTGTGGTGGTGAGTTATGGGTTCAATATCCTGATTAAGCCTTCTTTTACCTAAAAATATGAGAGTATTTACATATTTTTTGTATATAGCTATCAAGCCTCGCTTGTAACGTCAAACAGGTCAATATACGCGGTCAATCATGATCGTCAAGGGTTCCATTAAAATAATTACCGATGCGTTTTTGACGACCAAATATTTTTTCTAATAGGTTTAACATGAAACAACCTATACATACGAGCGCTTCCTGCGACGTATGACGTCACCAAACTGATGACGTCACCAAACGGATGACGTCACCAAACTGATGACGTCACCAAACTGATGACGTCACCAAATGGATGACGTCACCAAACTGATGACGTTACCAAACGGATGACGTCACCAAACTGATNTGTGGGATCTACACGAGATCTGTGGGATCTACACGAGATCTGTGGGATCTACACGAGATCTGTGGGATCTACACGAGATCTGTGGGATCTACACGAGATCTGTGGTATTTACAAAAGATCTGTAGGATCTATGCAGGGTCTTCACAACATCTGCAGGATCTCTGCAGAATCTACACAAGAACTGTGGGATCTACACGAGATCTGTGGGATCTACACGAGATCTGTGGGATCTACACGAGATCTGTGGGATCTACACAAGATCTGCAGGATCTCTGCAGGATCTTCACAAGATCTGTAAGATCTACACAAGATGTGTAGGATCTCTGTAGGATCTTAAAGGGATCTGTAGGATCTCTGTAGGATCAGACCAGTAGGAGGGGGCGGGGGAGGCCTGGGCGCTGCAGACCATGGCTGCAGGATCGCCGGATCGCACGATCCTCTTGAACACGTCTACCTCGGACGGTAGATCTGGCGCTGATCTACCCAGGGGATCTACCGCAGCCAGACACCGCTCATTAGTGTCTTAATGAGTTAATGAGACGTTAGCAGTTTAATGAATAAGTGAAAAAGCAATAAAAGGTAAGAATTTATAAGAAAGTAAGGTAGAGTTAATGAGTAAGTAAACTTTAATGAGTAACTAAAAGTAAATGAGACAGTAAAAAGTCAGGTATAATGGCGCCCGCAATGGTATAATGGCGCCCGCAATGGTATAATGGCGCCTGCAATGGTATAATGGCGCCCGCAATGGTTCTGTCAGGTTGACAGCACAGATCTACCAATTTGACAGCAAATATCCGTCAGGTTGACGGTAAAGATCCGCCAGATCTTCGAAGGCAAAGATCTGTCAAATTGACGGCAAAGATCCGTCAGATTGACGTCAAAGATCTGTCAGGTTGACAGCAAAGATCCGTCAAATTGACGGCAAAGATCCGCCAGATTGACGGCAAAGATCCGCCAGGTTGACAGAAAGGATCTGCCAGGATGACGGCAAAGATCTGCCAGATCTTCGAAGATCTCACCTGTACTCAGGAGTGGGCGCAGCCTGTGCAGTGCAGATCATGGCGAAAGATCTGCCAGATCTGACGATCTTGCGCGACGGTTGCGCCTCAGGGGGCACCTCGGGGGCAGATCTCCCCAGAGGATCTAGAGTGATCGAGCCCAGGATCTTACAGATCTTATCCTTAAGATCCCGATCATTTAAAAGCAAGAAAAATCAACAGAGAAAATTGTAAGAAAAAAAATAATGGCACTAATGGAAGGCAGGGGAGGTAATGGCACTAATGGAAGGCAGTGGAGGTAATGGAAGGCAGTGGAGGTAATGGAACTAATGGAGGTAATGGCACTAATGGAGGTAATGGCACTAATGGAGGTAATGACACTAATGGAGGTAATGGCACTAATGGAGGTAATTGTCAAGTTGACAGCAAAGATCCGCCAGGTTGACAGCAAAGATCCACCAGGTTGACAGCAAAGATCCGCCAGATCTTCGAAGGCAAAGATCTCACCTGTACTGGGGAGTGGGGGCGGCCTGTGCAGTGCAGATCATGGCGAAAGATCTGCCAGATCTGACGATCTTACGCGACAGCTGCGCCTCAGGGGGCACCTCGGGGGCAGATCTCCCCAAGGGATCTAGGGTGATCGAGCCCAGGATCTTACAGATCTTACCATTCAGATCCCGATCATTTAAGCGCAAGAAAAACCAAAGGAAAAAAGTAAGAAAAAAATAGAAAAATAATGGCACTAATGGAAGGGAAAATATTGTAATGGTGTACATAAGTGAAATGGTTGGATAATTTTTTGAGGATTTTAAATTTATAGCGTGGATCTACCGGATCCCGATCCTGATTAATCAAAGATCTTTGGTTTTAAAATTATAATTTCCACATAAAATTTCTGATCTACGTCGTTTTGATGCCGATCGAGACCCATGCATAGATCTACGATCTACGGCGTGAAGGTTATGATCTACGTCGTCTTGCTGTTGATCGAGATCCCAAAGATCTCGATCTATGATCTCGAACTTTACCTACAGCGTAAAGTTTATGATCTACCGATCATATGCCGATCAAGATCCCAAAGATCTCGATCTACGGCGTAAAGTTTCTGATCTACGCCGTCTTGCTGCCGATCGAGTTCCCAAAGATCAAGATCTACGGCGTAAAGTTTCTGATCTACGCTGTCTTGCTGTCGATCGAGATCCTATAGATCTACGATCTACTTCGTAAAGTTTATGATCTACGCCGTCTTGATGCCGATCTACCGATCATATGCCGACCTAGATCCCAAAGATCACGATCTACGGCTTCTATGTTTATGATCTACGTCGTTTTGATGCCGATCAAGATCTAAAAATGTCGATCTATATGGCGTAAAATTCAAGATCTACGCCGTCTTAATGCCAATCGAGATACCAAAGATCGCGATCTAAACATGCCGCGATCTAGATCAAGATCTCACCGGTAGGAGGGGGGCGGGGAGGCCTGGGCCCCGCAGATCAGGGCGAGGGATCTGCTGGATCTCACCACGACGAGGTTGAGCTTGTCGTGCGAGGGTAGATCTGGTGCTGATCTACCGAGAGGATCTACGGCACATGCAGGATCTCGATCAAGATCTCGAATTCCATTATGAAATTATTATTTAATTAAAAAATTCCCAATAGAATACCGTACGTAAAAAAATTTGTGAAAATTTGAGAAAATATGAAGAAAAATGCGAAGTGGAAATTGGAAATTGAAAAAAAACAAAAACAAAAAAGGTCGTAGGTAAAAGTGATCTAGATCTGAAAGTGATCTAGATCTGTTGCGTGCAACTCATTTAAAGATCCCCAATAGAATATGTAAAAAAATCAAGGGTGGAAAAGTTGATTTTTTGGACACGTAAAAAAAATCGGTGAAAATTTGAGAAAATGTGAAAAAAATATGCGAAATGAAAATTGGAAATTGAAAAAGCAAAAAAGGTCGTAAGTGTAAGTGATCTAGATCTGACAATGATCTAGATCTGTTGTGTGCACGGTAATCGATCAAGATTAGGTGGCATATCTAGATCAATCCGGTTTCACGATCCATACGCGATCGAGGACTCGGATCCTGATCAAGATCGCGATCTAAAATTCCCCAGGATTTGTATATTTAGGGACGAGGAATAAATTCCTGGAATATTTATTCCCCAGGAATAAATCCCAATTGGGGAATAAATTCCCAATTTATTCCCCAGGAATAAATTCCCGTAGAGATCGCAGATCTAGATCAAGAAAAGATCGGGAGATCCCACCTGTAGATCGGGGGCGGGTTGGCCTGGACGTTGCAGATCATGGCGATAGATCCCGTAGATCTGATCTGCTGTTTCCTGAACTGATCTATGACCGGGATGTCGGGTGCAGATCTTCCCAGAGGATCTACGATCCAGTGATCGTAACGGCAATAAATCGATCGAATTTTTTTCTTTTTTACAATAAATTTGAAACAAAAACCAAATGAAGTGCGATAAAAAATCGTTAATAATCGAGCGAAAATATTTAAAAAATTAAACTAAAGAATCAAATAGAATCATCAATAATTAAACTGAATAAATAAATAATTAAAGATAAAGTAAAGAGACTAAACTAAAATAACTAAAAAAATTATGAAGTTATTAAGTATTTGTTATAAACGATATTTTATAATCGGTCCCACAGCTTTGTATGATTGAATGCTCGATCAGAAAAAAATAGGATCTGCAGATCCGAGGGGAGGAGGGTGCGGCTGCGATAGATTATGGCGAAGATCGTCGATCGTTGAGGTGATCTACTGAAGCGGCAAGAAAGATCCAAGTCGAGCAATAGATCCAAATAATCGATACCATAAAAAAATTTAGAGGTATGCGCGACATTAGGGTCGCCTAAGACTCAGGGAGCACGTAAATCAGCCGCTAATATACGATGTGGCTCATACCTAACAAAATATATAGGCGTGCGCGACCCTGCATCAGGGTCGCCTAGGACTCGGGGAGCACGTATATCAGCCGCTAATATATGATGCGGCTCATCCCTAACAAAATTTAGAGGCGTGCGCGACCCTGCATCAGGGCCGCCCAGGACTCGGGGAGCACGTAAATCAGCTTCTCTATGTCCGCTTCGGCTCAGGGTTCGAAGGGCAGCCTCTGGGCAGCTTGCTAGCTCGGTATGACTCGGCTCGGCCAACTCTTCTCATACTCTCGGGCGACTATAAAGTCTTGTATGAGATTCTGACCAGAAACTGATTTCGATCGGGTGGCCAAGCAGATCTAAAATTACTTTGTGCCGACCCTATCAAAATTTGGCGAGCCTGGCGAGCCTGAATTAGGAACCGCCTAGGACTCGGACCGAACGTAAATCAGCTTCTCTATGTCCGCTTTTTGGTCTACATTCCGATCCCCGATTCAGACGGCTACCAGAGCCTGGTGAGGGGACTGAGGGGATTCTGCCAACTCTTGCCCTACTCTCAGGAGACCATAAAGTCGGCCAGGAGGTTCTGACTAGACGCTGATTGCGATCAGTTGGCCAACTGACCCAGAATAACTTTGCGCCGAGTGTAGTGACTATTCGGCCGAAGCCAAGACGGTTCCAGAATTTTGTTAGGGTAATGATCTGTCGAAGCCTATGATCTGGAGGAAGATCGCACTGCATCCGCGATTAGATCAGGACACAACAGCTCAATATACCAGTGACCTAGCAAGATCTATACTAGAATCGTCTAAGATCTTCAATAGATCTACATGATACAGCGAATATTATTCAAATCGCCCGAGATCTTTTAAAGATCTATGATCTATGGATAAAATATGGATCTAGATCTTTTAGAAATATTTCCCACTATTTCGATATCTGGAAGATCTAAACCTAAGAGAAACGATCGAATACTTTAATTAGATCGCCGCCCCAGATGTTTATAAAATCGACTATAGCTCTGCCGAGAGATCTGCGAAAGATCTACGAAGATCTCACCTGTAGATCGGAGGTGGATTGGCTTGAACGTTACAGATCATCGCCAGAGATCTGCCAGATCTGACCTGCTGCTTACGCAATTGATCTATCACTGGAATATCGGGCGCAGATCTTCCCAGAGGATCTACAAGGATCAGAGAGATCGCTTAGATCTTGTACTGACGTTAAATCAACAGATGAAAACAGAACAGAAGAAAAAAGTAAAAGAAAATGAAGGGAAGTTTTGATAAGTGAAGTTATACGCTTTTCTTTTTGGTTCTTGATACTTTCCCTTCTTTTACTGCATGCCTTAACATTTCCAGGGCAGTAAATATATCACGGCGATTTCTGCTCTGTTCGAAAAATCCCCGTGCAGCATTTCAGTGACCGACCGACAAGTGAAAAAACACCGTATCGCCTATTTCTCAATTTCCCATGACCGCTAATATGTACACTGTATTACGCGGTCAAGTCATGAAAAATAAAACGCTATTTATAATCCTAAAACTTCATTAAACGCTGGTATTCGATACTTCTTGTCTCGCCTTTTCTACGACGAACGCGATCCAAGCACGCTCAGAAAGACAGAGTTCAGATGCGCAGCAGCTTCTGATTCGGATAATCGGCTTCTGTTTTTGGTACTCAACTCTGTTTCGGGTAATCAGCTTCTGATTCGGGGAATCAGCTTCTGATACGGATAATCAGCTTCAGATTCTGGAAATCAGCTTCTGATTCCGGTAATCGGCTTCTGATTCCGGTAATCGGCTTCTGTTTCTGGTAATCAGCTTCTGTTCCCGGGAATCAGCTTCTGATTAGGGGAATCAGCTTGTGATTCGGGAAATCAGCTTCTGATTCTGGTGATCAGCTGGTAGAATGAATTATAGATAGAAATGATTAGCACGCGTAATTCAAGTTTCAAGTTAACGCTCAAATCACAAATTTTTTCTTACGTTAAAGAATGATTACTGCATGCATGCCACTGCACGCTTCGCATGTCGCATGCCACTAAACGAAGATTCCGAAAATTTGGATCTTTAATTGACCGAGTAATTAATTAATTAATTGAATTGAGTGTATCCCTCGGGAGATCGATGATCTAGATCGCACAACTGATAGATTATCTCACCTGTAGGTCGGGGGAGGGCTAGCCTGCACCGCGCAGATCAGGGCGATCGATCCCATAGATCTGACTTGCTGTAGCTTAAGGCGATCGACGATCGGAATGTCGGGCGCTGATCTTCCTAGCGGATCTATGATCAAGATCGAGGAAACGATTTTTTACGTGGAACAGAACGAAATAAACTCAAAATTTGGATATTTTAAAGTAAAATTTATTTTTAATAACCGAAATAAGGCTTCGTTAGTCAGAAAAATTAAATAGGAAGAAAATCGACAGGAAGAAAGAGAATAGATTAGAGGGGTGTCAGGGTACTTGTGGAGGTACCATATCGAATAGTGGTACCATAGTGAATAGGGGTACCATAGCGAATGGTGGTACCATAGCGAATAGTGGTACCATAGCGAATAGTGGCAGTACCATAGCGAATAGTGGTACCATAGTGAATAGTGGTACCATAGCGAATAGTGGTACCATAGTGAATAGTGGTATCATAGCGAATAGTGGTACCATAGCGAATAGTGGTACCATAGCTAGTGGTGGTACCATAGTGAATAGTGGTACCATAGCGAATAGTGGTACCATAGCGAATAGTGGTACCATAGCGAATAGTGGTACCATAGTGAATAGTGGTACCATAGTGAATAGTGGTGGTATCATAGCGAATAGTGGTACCATAGCGAATAGTGGTGGTATCATAGCGAATAGTGGTATCATAGCGAATAGTGGTGGGATCATAGCGAATAGTGGTACCATAGCGAATAGGGGTACCATAGTGAATAGTGGTACCATAGTGAATAGTGGTACCATAGCGAATAGTGGTATCTTGGCGAATAATGGTACTTTAGCGAATAGTGGTACAATAGCGAATTCTTTAATTCTTTCAAGAGCGTCAGTACTCACTGCAGAGGAGACGGGAGAGGTATGTCATTCTGTACACATGGAAAATGATAACCGGAATGGCACCAAACTTCGAAAGCGAGACCTTCAGGATTGAGACACACTATAACGAAAGAAGGGGGAGACTGTGCAGGGTCCCCCCCTACGTAACAGATCCGCAGTCAGATTTCAATCCCTGCGGGAAGGATCGCTTTCCGTGGCAGGGCCGAGGTTGTTCAACGTCCTATCAAGAGATCTAAGAGAGGGGGAGTTCACCCTGGAGACCTTCAAGAGACAGCTAGACGTGTTCCTGAGCACAATTCCAGATCGACCTCCCCTGCAACACTACCAGCGGCGAGAAGCAAGCAACAGCATCGTGCATCAGGTGGCCCAAATGAGGGCGGATGATTGGGGCCACGCAGGCACGTGGGGCCACGCAGGCACGTGGGGCCACGCAGGCACGTGGGGCCACGCAGGTACGTGGGGCCACGCAGGCACGTGGGGCCACGCAAGCACGTGGGGCCACGCAGGCACATGGGGCCGCCTGCGTGGGGCCGTCTGCGTGAGACCACCTGCGTGCCACGCACTCACCAGTACGCAGGCGCAGGCGACGCCTGTGCGCTGCAGATCATCGCCACAGGATCCCCCGATGACGCAGATTTCTTGACCCACTCTCCCTCCGTGGGCAGGTCGGGGGCGGTGCGCCCCACCGAACCTGAGATCATCATAGATCCTCAGGATCTTGCCTAGATCACTGCCACGCCTTGATCGAGGGATCTTCTAGAGCTTGACTAGATAGCCGATCCGTTAGGATCTAAACTGGCGCATAGATGTTTAGATCCGTACGATTGAGTACAGATCCGGACAGGTTCGTATGGTTCAGTACAGATCCGGACAGTTCAGTACAGATCTGGACAGATCCGTACGGGTCAGTACAGATCTGGACAGATCAGTAAGGAACAGAACAGATCCGGACAGATCAGTACGGATTAGTACAGATCCGGAGGGTTCAGTACAGATCCGGAGGGTTCAGTACAGATCCCAAAGATCGTCCACCAAAAATCAGTATTAAGAACCAAGAAGAAAAACTGGAGAACACAAATAGAACTCTAATGACCGTGGGCATAAATGAAATAAAAATCATTAGTTTCGAAGGCAAGGTAATATTTGATAACTGATAATATATTGAGAGCGATGAGGTGAGAGAAGAGACAGAAAAAACGTTGAGAAAATGTTGCCAGAGAACGTTTACTAAGTAAAATTTTGCCGGGGAACGTTTGCTGGGTAAAATGTTGCCGGGGAACGTTTGGTGGGGAGAATCCGTGAACGTTTGGTGAACGTAAAATATCTCATCAATGATCTGAGAGATGTAACGTGTCGATCGAGATGATCTTATTGATCGAAGCCTGGCATTATCTGTTTGTTGATCAACCATATGGTCTTGCCTACCCAGTCAAAATTTAGAAGCAACTGTCGGTCGCCTTTGAGTTGCCACTCTCGCTTCAAGGCCCTTTTCCACTACGGGACTGGGGCCATACTTTCAAAACTCGTCAAGTGAACGTAAGTACTTACGCTCTATTTTTTTCTCTAAGATTGGTGGATTTTGCTCGAAAGGGCCGTCAATGATTGGCTGATGAACTTACGATCTCTTAATTTTTTTGAAAGTATTGGCCCAGATTCTGAAGGATTGAGACTGGCCTGAGACCAATAAACCTCATGGCTGGGCCTCAAGACTGAGACCAATAAGCCTCATGGCTGGGCCTCAAAACTGAGACCAATAAGCCTCATGGCTGGGCCTCAAAACAGGCGTGCGCGTTTCCACTACGCGCATGTGCTGGGATCGAGACTGAGTTCAATGTGGGCTACCGCGCGCAACATTTCAGTGAGTACATTGGAGCGACAGCAACACACAACCTACTGGGACGGAAGTCATGGCGACACTGCCCTGACTGCCGCAATGATCGCCATATAGGCAACCGCGCGTAACATTTCAGCGAGTACATTGGAGCGACAGCAACACACAACCTACTGGGACGGAAGTCATGGCGACACTGCCGCAATGATCAGCTCATATTTTATTCAAAAATTTAACAGTGCTTGACTCGCCGTTGAGCCCGTTTCGATGGTCCGGCTTTTTCCAGTCCAGACTGCCTCAGTCTGGACTGAAAAAGACAGTTTTTCAGGCGTCAGTCGCGCAGTTTAATAATTGGAAAAGGCCCTCACAGAAAAATCAGGCGTAAAATGGCCGCCTCCCCTATTCAGCCGCCAAATAGGAGCTACTCTGGCTAGTTCCATGGTAAAAATATATAACATGCATTATATTGTAAAAAGATTTCGATTGATCTCACTGACAGATCGAGAAACAACTAGAGGATCGCGCCCGTAGATGTACATAGATTGTTCAACCCTTAGATCTCTAGACTCTAATCCGTAAATCTAGAAGATCTTAGATGCAGATCTAAAAGATCTCGTGATCGCACTTGCAAATGTAGAAATATTTCGAGAGTAGACTTGTAGGTTCAGGTCCATCTAGGTCCATCCCAAGGATTCTACCTCTGGCTCTAGTCTAGGATGTATAAATCTAGTAGATCTACCTGAAGATACTAAAATATCTAGAAGATCTGATGATCTATAAGGATGATCTATATCTAGGATGATCTAGATATAGATCATCCTTATCTAGGATGATCTACAAGATCTGACACGTAGGTCTGAAAAGATCTATGAGATCTGACACGTGATGATCAAGGATGATCTGACCTGTGGATCAGGAAAGATCTATAAGGTCTGACACGTAGATCTGGGACGATCTAGAAGATCTGTCATGTAGATCTGGGACTATCTATAAGATCTGACACGAAGATCTATAAAGATCTACAAGATCTGACCTGTAGATGTGAAACGATCTATAAGATCTGACACGCAGATCTAGGATGATCTATAAGATCTGACACGCAGATCTAGGATGATCTATGAAATCTGACCTGTAGATCTAGGATGATCTATAAGATCTGACCTGTAGATCTAGGATGATCTATAAGATCTGACCTGTACATCTAGGATGATCTATAAGATCTGACCTGTAGAGGGGGGCCGGGGAGGCCTGGGCGCTGCAGATCATCGTTACGACAGAGGAAGATCCTACGACCTTTTTGACGTACTCCGCCTCGCTGGGCAGATCAGGAGCAGATCTTCCTTGAGGATCTACACATGAAAGATCATCGAGCCATCTAGATCAATGCAAAGATCACTGGACGCACCATGGATCGATCTACCGAGGGATCTTCAGTAAGATCTTCCAGAATAATCAGCTATAAAATAGTCGATAAAGATCCGGGGCCGTCCCAGAGATCTGGCTAAAGATCTATCGGGTCTCTAGTGATCTAATGGTGACTTCAATGAAATATGAATAGATAGAAAATAATAAAATGAAATGAAATAAAAAAAATAAAATAAAAAATAAATGAAGGTTTGGTTTCAGGCGTTCGTGAGTTGAGATCCACTCGATACCGATATGCAGGTCTTAAAGATCCAAGTGATCAAAAGATCGTCGCAAGGGATCTGTAGTTCATGAGATTGCCGGATAGATCTACATGCAGATTGTATAGATTAAGAGATTGCCACAAGGATCTACAGATCATGGAGGATCTAGAGATCATCTCAAGGATCTGCAGATCATAAAAGATCAAAGATCTACAGATCATAAAAGATCAAAGATCTACAGATCATAAAAGATCAAAGATCTGTAGATCATAAAAGATCAAGGATCAGCAGATCCCACGTACGTGTAGCTAGGAGCCGGAGAAGCTTGCGCACTGCAGATCATCGTTGCAGATCCTGTAGATCTCACCACGATCTTGATCAGCTGATCTCTGCTAGGCAGATCTGGGGCTGATCTACCGAGTGGATCTGCAGCAGATCAAGCGGATCTCAGTCGCAGCTCGTAAAATTTTTCCCTTCATCCATAGAAATATTTTGAAAAAATTATTTTTTAATAAATAATAGAAATTAATCCAAATGTAAGGATATTATAATTATTCCCCCATATTTAATTAGTCTTTTCAATTAGGAAGGATGAACGGAAGTACTTAAATAAAGTGAAAGTAAATAAAGAAGAAATAAGATACAGGTTAAGGACGAAGCGATGTCCGATCAAAGGTGTACTTAAGATCTCAGCTCGTAGCACTGATACGCCGTTATGCCGAGCAAAAGTGAGTCAGGATGACCTAGAGTTGACTGCGGTTAAGCCTCGCCGTATGGTCCTAACTTCTCAGGGTAATGTAATTGTAATCTGCATTGAAATCGTTTACACGATAAGCATGGGAAAATAGACGAGCCTTTGTTGGCCTTTCCGGCGCTAGGTACGTCAGTCCATCGCTTTTACCACGCCTATCGTCGCCTATACTACGCCAATTGTCGCCTTTACCACGCCTCTTGACGCCTATACCACGCCTCTCGAAGCCTATCGTCACCTTTACCGCGCCAATCGTCGCCTATATCACGCCTACAGTTACCTTTACCACGCCTCTCGAATCCTTCACCACGCCTCTCGACGCCTTTACTACGCCTCTCGACGCCTTTACCACGCCTATCGTTGCCTTTACCACGCCAATCGTCGCCTTTACCACGCCTATCGGCACCTTAACCACGACTATCGGCGCCTTAACCACGCCTCTCGGCGCCTATACCACGCCAATTTTCGCCTATCATCGCCTTTACCGCTCCTCTCGACGCCTATTGTCACCTTTACCACGCCAATCGTCGCCTTTATCACGCCTTTAATCGCCTATATTACGCCTATCGATTTAGGAGTAACGTGCGCGTGACAGCTGCGTGGGGCCGCCTGTGTGCCACGTGCTCACCGGTACGCAGGCGTAACACACAAATGAGCCGCGTAAATGGGTCGTAGCCTGACAAAAAGATCCAGATCTGAAAAGATCTGAAAGATCACCTGTATTCTGGTGCAGGGGAAGCCTGAGCGGAGCAGAGCATCGCAAAAGATCCGCCAGATCTCACGGTCATCTTTACGAACTCTTCCTTGCTCGGTAGATCTGGCGCTGATCTCCCCAGGGGATCTAAAACGATCAAGCAAAACTAAAAATATGCGTTTTGCAATTACCAACAAGCCAAAAGAGGCCAGTGTCTCCAATATTACTAATGTACAATGAATTTATATTTTTATTTTTGAATATTTAAAAAATTATTTGAACTTTTTTTAATTTTACAAAAAAATCGACTTGACAGGTAAAGGTGTGTATCGATAAGATTTGTAGCATACAACCAAAAAAGAAGGGAAGTTAAAGAGAGGTGTTGGGAAAAAGACTCAAAAAGATCAGCGTTCGAGTGAATAAATGAAGTGTAAGCTATTAGAAAGGAAACAAACATAAACTGAAAGCCAAAAGAATTGTGGCGAAACTGGGAAGTGGGCGTTAGTGTTGACTTTTGATCGGCCCGTTAAAAAAGAGGAATAGCTTTACTGAGATATACCAAGATCTGATAGAAAACAAGTATAGTAAATAAACAATGTTAGAGAACAGAATATAGAACAGAAGAAAGGAAAACAGTAGAACAGAACTTGCTTCAACATTTAAGGCAACCGCGCCACGTCACTCCGGATGTAGGGATCCAGAGTCCGCTTAAAAAAGCTTGATGTGGGGCGTGATCCACGTAACGATCTTTCGAACTACCCCAAGGTTAACTATTTTTTTCATTCTATTGTTACGTATATACCCCGACGAAATTTAGATGCCGGCCCAACTCTGCATTATAGGTACCGCCTAGGACTCAGGCAGTACGAAAATCAGCCGCTAATATCAGCTTCGGCCGGGCTTGAAGTGCAGCCCCTAAGCTTGTAAGCTCGACATGGCTCAGCCAGCCCAACCCTTGTCATACACAGGACACACATTTCATACTCTTAGGACACACTTGTCATACTCTCCGGACACACTAGTCTTCACACTCAGGACACACTTGTCATACTCTCAGGACACACTTGTCATACTCTCAGGACACACTTGTCATACTCTCAGGACACACTTGTCATACTCTCAGGACACACTTGTCATACTCTCAGGACACACTTGGCTCAGGCTCTTATGATCTCAGAAAGGAGATTCTAACCAGAAGCTGATTTTGATCGGGTAGCCAAGCAGACCAAGAATAACTTAAAGCCTCCTGGGCAGAAGCCTGGGCGGTGCCCGAAATTTGTTAGGGTAGCAGTCCCAGGTCACGCTGCATGGTGCGCCGCCTCAGTATTCCGTCATATATGGACATCTCAAGGTGCTGCCGAAACCTTTTGAAGTAGAGCGTTCGACTTGACCTATCCGAAAGCAACTCAAAAAACATAACGCATAGAAAGTTTCCAATCAATCGAAACCGTCAATCGACGACGAAATCTTCAAGTTGAATGAACACGAACTAAATTTGATTACTAGAAAATTATACAAAAGGCGCTTTCCTGCGATAATCGAGACGCAGTCCTGCGATACAAAAAAACCGTCATTTCGTTAGAACAGCGCACCTTCGCGATACAAAATGTACCAAACTAACTCAATTCTATATGTACGAAATAGTAAGCCAATAGCCCTAGTCCGTGCGAACTATAACTAAATGATGCACAAAATACCAATAAAATACCACACTAAAAAGTAAGTAATTTAAAATCCAGATACAACTAGCAACTGAAGTTAAGCTCATCAGTCGTTGTTCCCTCGACACCATTGTTATATTCGGCAATTATTCGTTGTTTCTAAATCGAGCGCAGATTGACAACCTCTCCCCATCGCGTGTGGAGCAGCACTGACTGCCAGTTCAACGGGGGCCTTGGGCCCAAGGCAGGTTCTATGCGAGTCCACAAGTTTGGGCGGCTAGAGAGAGTACTGGCTAAAGTATTGGTTCGACGAGTAAGGTACAGCAATAATAATTATACTTAATTCAAGAGTTTTTTCGTTGAGTGGTGTGAAATTTATTTTACAAAATATTATTAATGATCAGTTACGGACGTTAGGTTGGGTTCGCGGCTGAATTGAGGCAGGATGGAGTGACGTTGGTCTGATTCTGACCAGAAATTTGTAGACCGCGGCTGAAAAAATGTTTAAATGAATTTTAGCTGCAAATGGATGAAAAATGAATGTCCAAAGATATCCATTTCCGATGTTAAGACGCATATTCCGTACGTAGATCTCTAAAGACCTCACCGGTAGGACGGAGCTGGTGATCCCTGGGCGTTGCAGATCAGTGCGAACGATCCTCCAGATCCCACGGAGTTGTGGGCCCTCACTTCCGAGGGCAGTTGAGGGGACGATCTGATGATCGGCGCTGCAAGATCATTTGAATTCTAAAGATCTTGACGTTGTTTTTGCTTTAGTTGTTTTTCTGTGATCTTAAAGAGCTTTGTGATATTTAGTGTCTTGGGGATTATGAATGTTTTTAGGAGTGTTGGTGATTTTGAACGACTTGGTAATCGTGATGTGTTATGTAATCTTACAGGTTCTGGTTATCTTAAAAATATCTCAGTGATCATGTTAGTCTTCTAAAGGTCTTCGTGTTGCTGAATGTGTTGTTGATCCTTCGACATTCCACAAAGATCTGGTCAGATCTGGAAGCAGGAATCGTCACCGGATCTTCCCGACTCTAAATGCGGGTTTCCAACTCTGCACAACTGAGTGCTGATGTAGCAGTTGCTCCAACGAGGCAGAATCAATCCCTCCATTTTTAACAGTACTATACATAGATAAGGATCGAAGCTTAAAATCGATGGAATAGAATATTTTTTTTAATTCCTATAACTCATCAGATAGGTGAATAGAATGGCTGATGATGTCGAGTACAGTAGCTGAGCGGTTACAGCGGAAGGGGTAACAAATCAGCAGTGATGCGGCGGCAAAACGGCAATAATACGGCGGGGAAGCGGCAGTCCTTCAGTGGCAGTGATGCAGCGACAAAGCGGCAATAATACGGCGGGGAAGCGGCAGTCCTTCAGTGGCAGTGATGCAGCGACAAAGCGGCAATAACACGGCGGGGAAGCGGCAGTCCTTCAGTGGCAGTGATGCAGCGGCAATAACACGGCGCGAAAGCGGCAGTCCTGCAGTGGCAGTGAATCAGCGAAAAAGCGGTAATGACGCAACGGGAAAAGAGACAAAGAAGTAGCGACAAAGCGGCAATGACGCGGCGAAAAAACGGCAGCGATGCAGCGACATAACGGCAGTGATGAGGCGGCAAAGCGGCAGTAAAGCAGCGGAGGTATGGCTGGAAATAGGCATGAGCGTGCAGCTTTTAGTTACAGATCTCACCGCTAAATCATTAGAAACCGAGGATCATCGAGTGATCTGGCAGATCTCAACGATAGATAGTCTACAGCTGAGGACCATAGAAAGATCTCACCGATAGATAGTTTAAAGCTGAGGATCATTTAATGATCTGGAAGATCTCACCGCTAGATAGTTTGAAGCTGATGATCATCGAATGATCTGGCAGATCTCACCGATAGATTGGCGCCGGCGATGCCTGGGCGGCGCAGATCAGCGCCACGGATCCTCCGAGAGACCCGCCCACCGCTAGGAATTTCTCCTTCACAGGAAGATCTGGCGCAGATCTACCCATGGGATCTACGGATCCGGGGCCATACTTTCAAAACACGCTAAGTGAACGTAAGTACTTACGCTCTATTTTCTGGTCTATGATTAAGTGAACGTAAGTACTTACGCACTATTTCTTGTCTATGATTAAGTGAACGTAAGTACTTACGCTCTATTTTCTTGTCTACGATTAAGTGAACGTAAGTACTTACGCTCTATTTTCTTGTCTATGATTAAGTGAACGTAAGTACTTACGCTTTATTTTCTTGTCTATGATTGGTGGATTTGGCTTGAAAGGCCGTCAATGATTGGCTGATGAACTTACGATCTCTTAACTTTTTTTGAAAGTATAGGCCCTGGTTATCATTTGAGTAACTTACGTTCGCGTATCACTGACCATTAGTGTCAACATTGATGATCAACCGAAGAGACAAAAAGGCATCGAAGGTTTCCATTGTAGATAGAGTTCAATGGAAGAAATAAAAGTACGATGTAAATGAAATATTAACATGGATGAAGTAAAAAAAGTTAAAAGGGGGTAGTGAAACCTGCCGTATTCAAGAGGACTGTAATAAAAAAAACTTTTGATGGTCTAAAAGAGGCCTAGCTGGTGCATGGTTGAGATAAGAGGTCTGATGGTTGAGAAAAGAGGCCTGGTGGTTGAGAAAAGAGGTCTGGTGGTTGAGAAAAGAGGTCTGGTGGTTGAGAAAAGAGGCCTGGTGGTTGAGAAAAGAGGTCTGGTGGTTGAGAAAAGAGGTCTGGTGGTTGAGAAAAGAGGTCTGGTGTTGAGAAAAGAGGTCTGGTGGTTGAGAAAAGAGGTCTGGTGGTTGAGAAAAGAGGTCTGGTGGTAGAGAAAAAAAAGAGAAGTCGAAACTCTGAAAACCAATTACAAAAAAACGAAGATCTAGATATCTTAGTTATCCTCCTCGATCTGAGCATAAATAACAATAACTAAATGAAAAAGTATTTAGAAAATAAATGGGATAAGTAATGAAATGGCACCTACGTAAACAAAGATACGACACAAAACTACCTCGCAAAAACAGAAAATACCTTTCGCTTGTGGTATATGCAATTGAAAGTAAGTAACATAAAATGTTACTCTGAGTAACATAAAACAAAGGATGAATAGAAAACACGCATAATAACAAAACCATTAATCAATCCTCATTCGGCGTGGGAGTTTATAAAACAACAAACGGGGCGAAAGGCAGCATATAATATATATTATATATTATTTTATTCTATATTAACTTGTTTGTGGCCAGATAACCTACCAGATAACGTAGGTTATCTTGGATAACGTATGTCTCTTGGGTGACACATGTTTTACAAAAAAAATATTGATCAACAATAGATCTTGCGGATCTGACCGCTAGATCATTAGATCATCGGAAGATCTTAGGGATCTCACCGATACATGGGCGGAGGGGCGGCCTGGGCGGCGCAGATCATCGCCAGGCGCCCCCCGTGGGCGCCGCCCACCGCAAGCAGCTTCTCCTTCACGGGGAGATCGGGGGCGGATCTCCCCATAGGATCTACAGGATCAACCGATCGACCAAACCAAGATCATCATGATGACATAATTTAAAAAAATCATAAATTATCGATAGATAAAATAATTGGCAATGGATTTAAATAAATAATGACGAAACAAACGAGATAAATGATTTGTAAATAACGGTCCCGACGTACCAATAACGGCCCCGACGTACCAATAACGGCCCCGACGTACCAATAACGGCCCCGACGTACCAATAACGGCCCCGACGTACCAATAACGGTCCCGACGTACCAATAACGGCCCCGACGTGCCAATAACGGCCCCGACGTACCAATAACGACCTCGACGAACCAATAACGGCCCCGGCGTACCAATAACGGCCCTGACGCACCAATAACGGCCATGACGTACCAATAACGGCCCCGACGTACCAATAACGGCCCTGACGTACCAATAACGGCCCTGACGTACCAATAACGGGCCAGACGTACCAATAACGGTCCCGACGTACCAATAACGGCCCCGACGTACCAATAACGGCCCCGACGTACCAATAACGGTCCCGACGCACCAATAACGGTGACGTACCAATAACGGCCCCGACGTACCAATAACGGTCCTGACGTACCAATAACGGCCCTGATGTACCAATAACGGTCCCTGACGTACCAATAACGGCCCCGACGTACCAATAACGGGGCACGGGCGACGCCTGGGACGCACAGATCATAGCTACGGGCTGCCCGTGACGGCCCGACATGCCCGTGATTTTCTCTTTAACGGGCATCACGGGGGCCGTTCTGCCCACGGGACCTGCGGGAGCAACGGGCGACCCGTTCTTTGTGGCCCTTAAAAATTTGTACTAAATAAAATTTCGATAAAATACGTGAAGAAAATCATGATAAAATTTCACATTTATTCAAGCGAGAAAATGAAAATGCAGCAAAATGAAAAATTACATAAAAATGTATATTTACCCAACTTTTTGTAATTATAAAAAAGCGCTAAATTAAAATGAAGTAAAATTAGCAATAATTGATTTTTCAAAATTCTATTAAATATAAAAAAGCGGAATTTTGATGCCGACGTCGGGACAATAATGCTCACTAAAATATATGGGTGATGTTGTCCAAGTGGTGACACGCTTATATAATGCGGTGTGTAGCACAGATACGTCTTTTTCCGGACCAAATATAGGTCGAGATGACACACATAAGGGATGAAGTGGATTGACATAGGACAAAGATCCAGACCAAAAGATCACTAGATCACCAGTTAGATGAAAAGATCGCTAAACCATGACAGAGATCAATAGATTGAATGATTGCTAAGATCACCAGTGGCTCAGAACCGGAGATCAAAAGATCGTTAGATCACCAGATCAGAAGATCGCTAGATCAACAGATCAAAAGATCGCTAGTTCAGAAGATCGCTAGATCAACTGTTAGATCAGAAGATCGCTAGATCAACTGTTAGATCAGAAGATCGCTAGATCAACAGATCAAATTAAGATCGCTAGATCACCAATTGTTAAGAACCGGAGATCAGAAGAGCGCTAGATCAACAGTTAGATCAACAGATCGCTAGATCACCAGTGGGTGGGGGGTGGAGAACCCTGGGCATTGCAGATCAGTGCAAAAGATCCTCCGCGATCGACTCTGTTGGTGATCTTGCCCTCGGGCGGGAGATTTGGCGAAGATCTACCGACGGGATCTGTGGTAGATCGCGCGATCTATACTAGATCTTTGCCACTCTGACGGCACAGACGATAAGTAAATCATATTCAAATAAGTTTTAAAAAATTATTTAAAATCATATTAACAGAGTTTTTACGTAGCAAAGAAATTTAAAAAAGAAGCGGGGAAATATTGCTGTTGTTTCGGACGTTGCAGCCCCAGGCCACGCTGGTCACGCAGTTTTACTTGTATATTAATTAGAAGATATTTCATATTAGCTTAAATCCTTAGTATGCTTAGTATTTGTTTCGGACGTAGCAGTCCCAGGCGCCGATAGATCACCGCCTCTATATACTATATAATGTATGATAGTATGTATTATATAAATTTAATTATATAAAAACGTTGTACACGAACATGCGAATTGCGTAAAAACCGGAAAAAAGCAGTAGGGCAGACCCCCCAAAACTCCTCAAACCCAAAAGACGCGACCCCACAACGCTCCAGACCCCACAGCCTCTTCTACTACTGCATAACCCAAAAAAAAACCCAACTCATAAAACCTCACAACCCACAGGCCTCCACAACCCTAGAACCCACAATTTGGCCAAACCCCACAACCTTACAGACCAAACAACCCCTCAAACACCACAACTCCAACCCAACAACCCACCACAATCCCCCCCACCCCACAACCCCTTCACAACCACCTAGATCATCAAAACCCTCTACAACTCTCCAGGACCCACAACCCTTCCACGTACAGACCTTTCAAACCCCACTAGACCCCATAGCCCCGCAGACCCCTCCAGACCCCACCTGAAAGTGGGCACGGGGTGGGCCTGGGCCCCGCAGACCAGCACGGCGGGTTCCGCGGATCTTTGGGTCACAAGATTGATCACGCGGGCGTGGGCGGGAAGATCTGGCGCTGAGATCCCTAAGGGATCTGCGCAGATCGTCCCGAATTAATCGAAATGATAGGCGTCCCCAAATCGTCACAAGTAAATTAATTAAATTGCAACAAAACTGAACGTAGAAGAGACGGGAGAAGGAGAGACGTACTCATGCTATTCCCCTGAAGTGACACACGGAAAATAAAAGCGGGCATAGCCGGCAAAATTTAGGACAAAGTGAAAATTTCGGATTTTTAAGTGTCTCAGCAGGTGATAGGTGTTTCGGACCCTTAAGCGTCTCAGTAGGTGATAGGTGTTTCGGACCCTTAAGCGTCTCAGTAGGTGATAGGTGTTTCGGACGCTTAAGCGTCTCAGTAGGTGATAGGTGTTTCGGACCCTTAAGCGTCTCAGTAGGTGATAGGTGTTTCGGACCCTTAAGCGTCTCAGTAGGTGATAGAAGTTTCGGACACTTGAGCGTCTCAGTATGTGGTAGGTGTTTCGAACCATTAAGCGTCTCAGTATGTGATAGGTGTTTCGGACCCTTAAGCGTCTCAGTAGCTGATAGATGTTTCGGACCCTTAAGCGTCTCAGTAGGTGATAGGTGTTTCGGACTCTTAACCGTTTCAGTTGGTGATAGGTGTTTCGGATCCTCAAGTGTCTCAGTAGGTTATAGGTATTTCAGACTTAAGCGTCCCAGTAGGTGATAGGTGTTTCGGACGCTTAAGCGTCTCAGTAGGTGATAGGTGTTTCGGATCCTCAAGTGTCTCAGTAGGTTATAGGTATTTCAGACTCTTAAGCGTCCCAGTAGGTGATAGGTGTTTCGGACGCTTAAGCGTCTTAGTAGGTGATAGGTGTTTCGGACTCTTAAGCGTCTCAGTAGGAGATAGGTGTTTCGGACTCTTAAGCGTCTCAGTAGGTGATAGGTGTTTCGGACTCCTGAGCGTCTCAGTAGGTGATAGGTGTTTCGGACCCTTGAGCGTCTCATTAGGTGATAGGTGTTTCGGACCCTTAAGCGTCTCAGTAGGTGATAGGTATTTCGGACTCTTAAGCGTCTCAATAGGTGTTTCGAGCTTCGACGCGCTTGTATGCGTGCGGCCTGCGTTACGTAGCCAGTGCGCCGACTGCTCTCATACCCAGTGAAAATTTCCAGTCGCCCCAGCTTCTGATTTGGATTACCAGAAGCTGGGGCGACTCTAAATTTTGTTAGGGTAGGAGGTGGTTGATGCTTGACTTGAAGAATGATAAGAGTAAGCCTTACTCTTATTTTTTATGCTTTATAATGAACATTACTGTTCATATTATTGTTCCTATTATAAATAATTATTTCATCGGGCGTAAGATAAAGGGCATTAGATTAATGATTAAAAAACGGCCATTAGTTGATCGAGCAACGGGAGATCTTCGATGGCTGATCACCATGTGATCGATCGATGATCTACGAAGATTTGTACTCACCGGAGATCTTAGAAGATCTGTTGATGATCTAGGAAGATTTGTTGATGATCTAAGAAGATCTGTTGATCTAGGAAGATCTGTTGATGGTCCAGAAAGATCTCGATTATCTAAGATCTGTTGATTTTCTAGGAAGATCTGTTGATGATCCAAGGAGATCTATCGAAGATCTAGGAAGATCTATCGATGATTTAAGAAGATCTGTCGATGATCTTGTAAGATCTTTCGATAATCTAGGAAGATCTAACGAAAATCTAAGATCTTTCGATGGTCTAAGTAGATCTGTTGATGATCTAAGATCTTTTCATGATCTAAGAAGATCTATCGAAGATCTAGGAAGATCTATCGATAATCTAAGAAGATCTGTCGATAATCTAGGAAGATCTTTCGATGATCCAAGGAGATCCATCGAAGATCTTTTCCCACCTGTAGCTGGGAGCAGGGCTGGACTGTGCGCTGCAGATCATGGCAAGAGATCTGCCAGATCTGTGCTCCAGGTTGACGATCCTGGCTTGAGGAGGAAGATCTGGGGCAGAGATCCCTAGCGGATCTTGCAGGATCGAACCCCAAAATAAAATTAAAACCGAGAGCGAAAATGGGTGATGTAGACACGGAGAAAATTTTGAGGTAAAATAAAGCCAAAAATGAAGTGTGGAAATGTTTTTTTTTTAATTCTTGTGATAGAAAATAAATTTCTGAGTGGGTTAAGGCAGGGTACCTGAAGTGGGTCAGGACAGGGTACCTGAAGTGGGTCAGGGCAGGGTACCTGAAGTGGGTCAGGTGAGGTACCTGAAATGAGTCAAATGAGGGTACCAGAAGTGGGTCAAGTGAGGATACCTGAAGTGGGGCGGTGGGTTGGCCTGGGCCAGGCAGGGCAGGGTGGTGGGTTGCTGCAGCCCCACCAGGAAGTGCTGGCCTATTGTGCGGCCTGAGAACTGCGGACCGGACGAGCCCACCCCACCTGAGGGGGGGAGGGAGGGGGAGGTGGCCTCGCCAATTCAAGGTCATGCTGAAGCACCGCCCTCGACTACCATGCTGAAGCACCGCCCTCGTCTACCATGCTGAAGCACCGCCCTCGACTACCATGCTGAATCACCGCCCTCGACTACCACGCTGAAGCACCGCTATGCTGAAGCACCGCCCTCGACTACCATGCTGAAGCACCGCCCACGACTGCAATGCTGAAGCACCGCCTTCGACTACCATGCTGAAGCACCGCCCTCGATTACCATGCTGAAGCACCGCCCTCAACTACTATGCTGAAGCAGCACTCTCGACGACTACAGTGATATACCGCCCTCGATTACTATGCTGAAGCAGCACCCTTAACAATTCCTCTGATCCTCGTATAGACGCGGTCGGGATAGGACAGGTCGCGGTTAGCTCTCAGTGAAGTAAATCGTTGACGATTATTTTTCTTTATTGACCAGTTGTGAATTGTACAGTTTGGACCCAAGTGATGTAATTCAGTCTTTCGGCGGAAAATAAGAGAGTAAAGTAAGTCATACTTAAATAAAAAAAGGAGTAGAAATTGTTTGGTAAATTTTTCTTTTAAATATAAAACGCACACGGCGAAAAAATAGCTCTGTAGAATGAAATTATAGCATTCAATACGTGAAGCAGTGAAGTGTTTACATTGAGTGTCAAGTGTTTACATTATATCAGTGAAACAAATAAGTGTGTTAAGCTGTAGTAAACGAAGGAGGCCGCAAGTGTGCTCGAAGCACAAGGTATTTATGACTTCCTGTTGAGCCTAAAGCGCGGTGGGAGCCCAGCGTTTCGAACTCAGTGTTGTGCGGTCAGTGTCTGAGCTCAGTGTAATCCAGTGATATCCAGTGTAATAGTGTAACATATTCATTTTATTAGTATAATAAGAAAAAAAGGTAAGATGTTCTGGGCTGTCGTTTCATCGCCATGCTTCAAAGAACCTTGCGCGATCAACAACATAGCCAATATCAGCCAACGTACAATCCCAGATCGACCTCCCCTGCAACACTACCAGCGGAGAGAAGCAAGCAACAGCATCGTGCATCAGGTGGCCCAAATGAGGGCGGATGAACGATAATCAGAGGCGGCGATCCATCGTGGCCTGGGACTGCTATGCCCCAAACAAATACCAAGGATATCAAGGATGGCTACATGTGTTGTGATGCAAACCCCTATGGTAGTTCGTGCATGATTTGCAAAAAGCTTTACAATGCAACACATGTCCTACAGTGCAGCAAATGCCGGTTGTTCCTTCATCTAAAATGTACAGATTTACCTATTTATTGCCTTGTTCGGTTCGACCAAAACAGTCTCCTTTGAATCTAAGAACTGTGTGATGAGCATTTCTAAAAGTTTCAAAGAAAGCGAAACTAAGCTTATCGCAGTCATGAAATAAAAACAAAGTGCCCGGTGGTGCTGGCCACACCTCCCCCCGTGCCACCTCCCCTTCTCTTGCAGCTAACTGTACCCTTACCTCAAAACCTACCCCCTCCCCTACCCCTTCCCTCACTTCTAACCCTACCACTACCGCCAGCCTTACTTTTGCCTTCAGCCCTTTCAGTGTCCCAACATCTCATATCCTGCCGCTTTTCCCCATTTGATCTAGGCTCAAACGTTCAAACCTCATACGTTTCGGTCACCACCCAAACCCCTGAGGAGAGTGACTCAGAAGATGGTTTGCCGTCATCCCTTCCAACTCTTCCAACCCTACTAACCCTACCATCTGCCCAAGTTGCAGAAGTACCCTCAAGCAGGCCACCAGAAAGTAAAGGTGTTTGCGGGAAATACCTGCGAAAGAAAAGTACCTGCGAAAGAAATGTGAACACGGGAGAAACGGCGATGGCTGCAGATTTTCACATCCCAGTCGGTGCTATAAATTTTGTACCTACGGAAGCGGGCATCCACGAGGGTGCAAAAAAGGAAAGGACTGCACGTTCTATCACCTTAAGCTGTACTGGAGTGTTATGAACAAAGAGGACAGCACAAATGACAACTGTTCGTTTCTTCACATGAAACCACGGAAACTAATGAAGGAAGCTGACTAAGAGGAGGCAGCAGGGATTTACCCCCACAAAGAATGACTCCTGCTAAACGCCATGACCCACCCACACACTCACAGGCCCTACCGTCACAAGGAAGACAGGGCAGCGATAGGGTGGCGGAAAACACTGTTAGAACGAGCCGTGAAGACGGTAGTTTTGGAGGAGTGACGACCGAGCTACCCAAGTGAACGGCCCATGCGTATGGTACAGGGACGTGCGCGGGGGACAAGTGGATACCCTCAGTGCTTTTTAGAGATGAGGAAGCAAATGCAACGACAGATGCAGCAACTGGAACTAATGCAAATCCAGATGAAGGAGCTATTGACCCAGGGACATCTGACAGAGCTGTGTCGCTGCAGGTAAGCGCATCAATAAGGGAAGAGTCTGGCATTCTGCTGGCTAACATCGAGGGGCTCTTCCCACTGAGAGCGCGCCACAAGATTGGCGTGCTGCGCGAGATGGCCGACGAGGGTGGGATCTTTATGATTGCACTAACGGAGTCGCACCTAAGAAAAGATATCCTTGATACAGAAATTGCAATGGAATGATTCCAACAATACCGCGCGGACTGGAAAAAAAGGTAGGAAGAAAGGAGGAGTAATTGTTTATCTTAGGAACTCCCTCCCAAGAAGCACGGTAGAATTGAGATCGAAATATGGTAACTCCGATTGTTTTGTTGAACACGTACTACTACATGCACATAAAAGAACTCGACCTATGCGTAACCTATAGGCCGCCTGCTTACTTGTCAAGCAAAAAATTTTAACAAAACCCTCATAAATGCTCTGGAAAGCCTCGATAACAGAGGTAATTACCCCTCAAAGTGGGACTAACAATGCCAATCCACAAAGGAGGCCCGAGGGACAGACCCCAAAATTACAGACCTGTGACCTTGACCTCACAGGTGATCAAGGTTTTTGAGAAGGTAGTGGTCAGGAGGCTTGTCCGGTATATGGAAGAAGCTGACCTGTTTAATAATGGACAACATGGTTTCCGGCATAATCGTTCCTGTTTTTCATAGTTACTGGAACACGATCATAAATAAATAATAGGAATAGCACGCGAATGAAGGGCGCTGAGGGCGCCGTAGGAATAACACGCGAATGAAGGGCGCTAGGGGCGCCGTAGGAATAACACGCGAATGAAGGGCGCTGGGGCGCCGTAGGAATAACACGCGAATGAAGGGCGCTGGGGCGCCGTAGGAATAACACGCGAATGAAGGGCGCTGGGGACGCCGTAGGAATAACACGCCGAATGAAGGGCGCTGGGGGCGCCGTAGGAATAACACGCCGAATGAAGGGCGCTGGGGGCACCGTAGGAATAACACGCGAATGGGGGGCGCTGGGACGCATTTTAATATCAAACAATCTGGTCATTAATGAATAATGACATTCATTTAATAACAAATAATCCGGTCATTAATAAATGATGCCATTCATTTCCTATTAAATAAACTGGTCATTAATAAATAATGACTTCCATTTAATAACAAAGCAATAATGAATGTTAACTGAATGATAAGAGGCCTAATGAATGGAGATAAGGAGCACGTGGGCGCTACGCCGGGACATACAACTTACCACAGGCAGCAGGAGCTACGTGTAGGAGTGGCAGGATACGTGTCCTACACTTCTTCAGGGTACGTGCTTTACAATTAATAAAGTAGATACTTAAATTTGAAAGGACTGCAGCAAATGCATTGTAATTAATGAAGTAGATACTTAACTTCAACAGGACTGCAGCGTATGTATGTTTACTACAAGTATACATACTATAAATATATATTTATATATAAATTAATATACTTGGACTGTATATCAAAAATAGAGCCGCTTTATATCGGGCAGTTGATCCGTAGGCTGCTTAGGATGGCCACCGATAATTCGCCTATGATTTTTGCCGGGGTAGTTTTACTTATGTGTATGGTGTATTGTGTTATGTGGTGTGTTTTGTGTGATGTGTGTGATGTTTATTTTGTGGTGTGAGTTATGTGTATTGTGTGATGTGTTGTGTTATGTGTATTGTGTGGTGAGGGATGTGTTGTGTGATGTGGTGTGCTGAGTGCGTTGTGTGATGTATGTGTGTTGTGTGATGTGTGTTGTGTGATGTGTGTTGTGTGATGTATGTGTGTTGTGTGTGATGTGTGGTGTGTGACGTGTGGTGTTTGATGTGTGTTGTGTTGTGTGTAGTAAGTGTGAGGGTAATCAGCATGAGGGTAATCAGTGTGAGGGTAATCAGTGTGAGGGTAATCAGTGTGAGGGTAATCAGTGTGAGGGTAATCAGTGTTACCAGCGAAACAAGGAGACCAGAAATGAGCAGAAAAAGCAAGTCAGATGAAAAAAAAATACGAAAAATAACCAAAAAATAAAAAGAAGTAAAATGAGGAACAAAAAAAGAAATTTGAACGAAAATAAAATAAAGAGAATTAAGAACGAAGAATTAAGGGAAACTCAATAAATAGGAGAAAGACACAGGAAAATAAATCATTTATATGAAGGGCTGGCAAGGCTCAAGTATGGGCAACCTCAAACTTAAAGAACATTATATTTAAATATCAATAATTTATATATATTAGTGGAGATAAGGAGCCGGGGGTGGAGATAAGGAGCAGGGGGTGGGAATAAGGAGCAGAGGGTGGAGATAAGGAGCAGGGGTGGAGATAAGGAGCAGGGGGTGGAGATAAAAAGCTAGTAAGGCAGTGGAGGTAATGGCACTAATGGAGGTAATGGCACTAATGGAGGGCAGTGGAGGTAATGGCACTAATGGAAGGCAGTGGAGGTAATGACACTAATGGAGGGCAGTGGAGGTAATGGCACTAATGGAGGGCAATGGAGGTAATGGCACTAATGGAAGGCAGTGGAGATAATGGTACTAATGGAGGGCAGTGGAGGTAATGGCACCAATGGAAGGCAGTGGAGGTAATGGCACTAATGGAGGGCAGTGGAGGTAATGACACTAATGGAAGGCAGTGGAGATAATGACACTAATGGAGGACAGTGGAGGTAATGGCACTAATGGAAGGCATTGGAGGTAATGGCACTAATGGAGGGCAGTGGAGGTAATGGCACTAATGGAAGGCAGTGGAGATAATGACACTAATGGAGGGCAGTGGAGGTAATGGCACTAATGGAGGGCAGTGGAAGTAATGGCACTAATGGAGGGCAGGGGAGGTAATGGCACTAATGGAGGGCAGAAGAGGTAATAACACTAATGGAGGGCATGGGAGGTAATGGCACTAATGGAAGGCATGGGAGGTAATGGCACTAATGAAAGGAAAAATATTGTAATGGTGTAAGTGAAGTGTTTGAAGAATTTTGTGGATAATAAGGAGCAGGAGGTGGAGATAAGGAGCAAGGGGTGGAGATAAGGAGCAGGAGGTGGAGATAAGGAGCCAAGGGGTGGAGATAAGGAGCAGGGGTGGAGATAAGGAGCCAAGGGGTGGAGATAAGGAGCAGAGGTAGGAGATAAGGAGCAGGAGGTGGAGATAAGGAGCAAGGGGTGGAGATAAGGAGCAAGGGGTGGAGAAAAGGAGCAGGGGTGGAGATAAGGAGCCAAGGGGTGGAGATAAGGAGCAGAGGTTGGAGATAAGGAGCAGGGGTGGAGATAAGGAGCAAGGGGTGGAGATAAGGAGCAAGGGGTGGAGATAAGGAGCAGGAGGTGGAGATAAGAAGCAGGGGGTGGAGATAAGGAGCAGGAGGTGGAGACAAGGAGCAGGGGGTGGAGATAAGGAGCAGAGGGTGGAGATAAGGAGCAGAGGGTGGAGATAAGGAGCCAGGGAGTGTAGATAAGGAACAAAGAATGGAGATAAGGAGCAGGGGGTGGAGATAACGAGCCAGAGGGTGGAGATAAGGAGCCAGGGGTGGAGATAATGAGCAATGGGTGGAGATAAGGAGCCAGGGGTGGAGATAAGGAGCCAGGGGTGGAGATAAGGAGCAATGGGTGGAGATAAGGAGCCAGGGGTGGAGATAAGGAGCAATGGGTGGAGATGATGAGCAATGGGTAAAGATAAGGAGCAGAGGAAATAAGGTCGAGATAAAGAGCANATAAGGAGCAGGGGGTGGAGATAAGGAGCAGGGGGTGGAGATAAGGAGCAGGGGGTGGAGATAAGGAGCAGAGGGTGGAGATAAAGATCAATCTCAAAAAATAAAGTTCAGCATTACAATGAATGGTATATTTAAATATTTTTAATTTCCACCACATTTGAAGTCTAGTTGAGTTTACCCATACCTGGACCTCACCATAACACGATATTCACAATATAACAAATAAATGAATATTCAATATATATTTCAATGTCAGCACGTCATATATATAATCATTACTTCATGAATGCGACCTATGAATTGTATACAATTCAAACACAACAATTTTAATACATTAGCGTCTCTGCCATCAGCTACCATTCATTTGGTCTCACACAACCATTGTATATGATCTTCATTATAAACAATTTAACTCCAGCCAAATTTGTTATATTGAAGTAATCAAAATAGCAATGAAAAACATTATGATATATCAAGTTATATTATTATATTATATACTTAATAATAAAGTACATAAGCAAGTTAATGGTTCATAATAATGGCGCTGATGACAGAGACGCGTGTCAGCAACTGCCGGCGCGATGATGGCTCAATGGTTTATTTAAGTTAAGTTTCTATAGATCAATTAATTAATTATTTAATTTAATTCAATCAATGAATTATTTTGCATATAATTCAATAACAGACGAAGAAAATATTTGCAGGTTTTTACCTTGACGCATTATTTCGACACGTCAACAGCTGATATTTAGCTCATTATTGGGGTAGTATTTTATACAATGATAATATAACAATAATAATTATCTATTACACAATGATGAATTGATAATAATTTTATATTAAACCATCATAGCGCCGCCAGAAGTGAGTGGAAGACACCAGCACAGATGGTGCCAGCAAGCGTTGCCATCAACGCAGCTGGTGCCAGCAAGCGTTGACACAACGCAGCTGGTGCCAGCAAGCGTTGACACTCACTAATGGAGGTAATGGCACTAATGGAGGTAATGGCACTAATGGAGGTAATGGCACTAATGGAGGTAATTTCACTAATGGAAGGCAGGGGAGGTAATGGCACTAATGGGGGTAATGACACTAATGGAGGTAGTGGCACTAATGGAGGTAATGGCACTAATGGAGGTAGTGGCACTAATGGAGGTAACGGCACTAATGGAGGTAATGGCACTAACGGATGTAGTGGCACTAATGGAGGTAATGGCACTAATGGAGGTAACGACACTAATGGAGGTAATGGCACTAGTGGAGGTAATGGCACTAATGGAGTAATGGCACTAATGGAGGTAATGGCACTAATGGAGGTAATTTCACTAATGGAAGGCAGGGGAGGTAATGGCACTAATGGGGGTAATGGCACTAATGGAGGTAGTGGCACTAATGGAGGTAATGGCACTAATGGAGGTAGTGGCACTAATGGAGGTAATGGCACTAATGGAGGTAATGGCACTAATGGAGGTAATGACACTAATGCTGTCTCTTATACACATCTAGATGTGTATAAGAGACAGCACACAGCCATTGTATGACCTCCATTCAAACGGCCTCGCACAGCCATTGTATGACCTCCATTCAAATGGCCTCGCACAGCCATTGTATGACCTCCATTCAAATGGCCTCGCACAGCCATTGTATGACCTCCATTCAAATGGCCTCACACAACCATTATACTCCAGCCAAATTTGTTATATTGAATTAATCAGAGTTTCAATGAAAACATTATATATTATTATATATCATATTATACTATATAGAATATTATATAGATAGAAGTGAGTTAATTGTTTATAACAAGGGTGCTGATGACAGAGACGCGCGTCAGCAACTGCCGGCGCGATGATGGCTCAATGGATAATTTAACTCAAGTTAGGATAAATCAATTAATTAATAATTTAATTTAATTCAATCAATTAATTATTCTGTATATAATCCAATAACAAACGAAGAAAATATTTGCAGGTTTTTACCTTGACGCATTATTTCGACACGTCAACAGCTGATATTTAGCATATTTATTTTAATTTATATTTTATACAATAATAATATAACAATAATAATTATCCGTTACACAATGATAAATTGATAATCATTTTATATGAAACCATCATAGCACCGCCAGAAGTGAATTAACCAGGTAGGCACCAACGCCGCTGGTTCCGGCAAGCGTTGACACCAACGCAGCTGATACCAGCAAGCGTTGACACCAACGCAGCTGATGCCAGCAAGAGTTGACACCAACGCAGCTGATACCAGTAAGCGTTGACACCAACGCAGCTGCTGCCAGCAAGCGTTGACACCAACGCAGCTGATACCAGCAAGCGTTGACACCAACGCAGCTGGTGCCAGCAAGAGTTGACACCAACGCAGCTGCTGCCAGCAAGCGTTGACACCAACGCAGCTGCTGCCAGCAAGCGTTGACACCAACGCAGCTGATGCCAGCAAGCGTTGACACCAACGCAGCTGATGCCAGCAAGCGCTGACACCAACGCAGCTGATACCAGTAAGCGTTGACACCAATGCAGCTGGTGCCAGCAAGCGTTGACACCAACGCAGCTGATACCAGCAAGCGTTGACACCAACGCAGCTGATGCCAGCAAGCGTTGACACCAACGCAGATGGTGCCAGCAAGCGTTGACACCAACGCAGATGGTGCCAGCAAGCGTTGACACCAACACAGTTGGTCCCAACCAGCTCCAAAGTTCTAGGACCCAAAACGCTACTATCCCCCCTTTCAACCCGGCATCTGTATTCACTCGAGATGACGAGGCGGCCGGCGGTAGCGCTAAGTTTGGTGTCTCCGGTGAGGCGATGCTGAGTGCGGCAACGGAAGCTCTTGTTCCCGTCCTCTTCAGTTACGTTGGCGATGTGTAGCTCTCCAGAGGGAAGGACCAGGTACTTGTTTGAGGGGTCTGTGGTACCACACGTTGTGGTATGTGCGACAATGGGTCGTACCGATGTATCCATTAAAGGGTTTGGGGTACATCACGGGTTATTGTCCCGTTGGCGAAGAAGAGGCAGAGTAGAAAAGATGATTCATTCGGTTGAGGCGAAAATTGGGCAGGTTCGTTTGCAGAGGTACACGAGTGGTTCGTTGTAGTGGTACACAAATGGTTCGTTTGCAATGGTCCACGAGTGGTTCGTTTGCAGTGGTACACGAGTGATTCGTTTGCAGTAGTACACGAGTGGTTCATTTGCAGTGGTACACGAGTGGTTCATTTGCAGTGGGTACACGAGTGGTTCGTTTCGACCATCCGATTGTTACGGATGGTCCGATAAGACATCGTTGAGTACACGGGTAGTACCATGGTGGTGGAGATGTTAGATGGTTGGAGGTATTACAGAGTTCAATGTACAATTGGGTACAATAGCCCCATTAAGTGGTTGTACCGTTGTCCGGTGGTAGCAGAAGTACCACACCACATGAGGATAACATGGGGACCGCAGTCGTGATCCATACGGTTCGTCAGAACCACGTTGGGCGGAGCGGAAGTTGGGTTCGATATTTTGGGCATCGAACCGATTCCACGTAGACCGTGATTTTCCGGTTGGTTAAGGGTGCCGTACGTGTGGACCAAGGAAGTGTAGGTAGAAGTGTAGGGGAGAGAGAGACAAACGATTAGTATAAAAATATAGGTTATAACTTACAATTATTGCACGTCATTGTGAGATATTTCAAGATATATATCAATATTGTTCATTCTGTCAACAAAATTTCAAAAGCAGTTCCTATTTCATCATTGCAATTTACTATTATCTTATATTATACACACTTATCCACCAACCAATCGCTCTGCCTGGCTAGCCACCAGCCACCAACATGTGTGTCTATCCACCCAATTACCTATCCACCCACCAACCTATCCATCCAACCACCTATTCACCTACCTATCCACCCACCTATCACCTACCTATCCACCCACCTATCACCTACCTATCGGCCTACCTATACACCTACCTGTCTACCTATCCACCTAAATATCCACCTACCTATCGACCTACCTATCCACCTACCTACCCACCTACCTACCCACCTACCTACCCACCTACCTATCGACCTACCTATCCACCGCACCTATCCACCTACCTATTCACCTACCTATCCACATACCTATCCACCTACCATTCCACCAACCTATCCACCTACCTATCCACTTACCTATTTACCTACCTATCCTCCTACCTAGGAGGATAGGGCAGGCCTACCTACCTATCCACCTACCTATTTACTGACATATCCCCCTACCTATCCACCCACCTATCACCTACCTATCCACCTACCTATTTACCTTCCTATCCCTTATGACCTTATGATGAGTTTGGGACTTCCTAGTCCCCGGTCACGCTGATGCGCCGCCTTCGTCGTCCTCCGTCTCCGAGTCGTCGTCGGATGTAACGTTGGACGTGTTCCGTCTATTTGCCCTCATTTGGGCACGCTGATGCAAGACGTTGTTGCTTGTCACTTGCTGATGGTAGTTTCCCATTACTGGACAATCCGGGATTTTTCTCAACCACTTGTCCAGTCGTCTCTTGAATGTTGCAAGGGTAAACTCCCCTCCTCTCAGCGCTTTTGGCAAGGCAGTAAAGAGCCTCGGTCCTACCACGGACAGTGATCCCTGACGAAGAGTCTGTACTCTGGCCGCGGCTCGGTTATTAAATGGGGGAATCCTGCACAGTCTCCCCCTTCTTTCGTTATAATATGTCATTATTTTGGAGGTCTCACTCTCAAAGTTGGGGGCCAGTCCTTTTATCATCTTCAAAGTGTACAGAATGATATACCTTTCCCTTCTTCTCTCTAGTGAGTACAGTTCCAGGTGTTTCAGCCTTCCCCAGTAGTTCAGATTCAGCTTCCTCATGACGCTGATCCTGTACGTGAAGATACGTTGCACTGCCTCCAGTTTCCGCACCGCACCCGCCTTGAGTGGCGACCAAAGCTGGCAGCAATACTCAAGATTGGGGAGCACGAGGGCTCTGAAGAGTGTAATCATTGGTGCTGCTTCTTTGTTTGCATAGCCGTTGTTGACAAGAATTTGTTTGCAGGTTTGGAGTTCAGTTTTCAAGTCACGAGCAGAGGTACAGGTCTTGAACGCTCGATGGATGAAGGCGCGTATAGTGCTGATTTTGTAGCGCTGGGGACATTCGAATGAATGTCAGCCATTACCGATCTACCGCAGCCAGATTACCGATCATTAGTGTCTTAATGAGTTAATGGGATATTAGCAGTTTAATAACTGAATAAGTGGAAGTTCAATAGGTAGGTAAGAATGCATAAGAAAGTAACTAAAAGTTTAATGAGTATAGAGTTATTGAGTAACTGAAAGGTAAGGAGTAAGTAAAAGTTAATGAGTGAGTATAAGTTAATGAGTAACTGATAGGTAAGGAGTAAGTAAGTTAATGAGTGCATAAAAGTTAATGAGTGAGTAAAAGTTAATGAGTGAGTAGAAGTTAATTAGTAACTGAAAGGCAAGGAGTAAGTAAAAGTTAATGAGTGAGTAGAAGTTAAGGAGAAACTGATAGGTAAGAAGTAAAAGTTAATGGCGACTCTAAACCAGAAGCTGGGGCGACTCTAAACCAGAAGCTGGGACGACTCTAACCAGAAGCTGGGGCGAGTCTAAACCAGAAACTGGGGCGACTCTAAACCAGAAGCTGGGGCCACTCTAAAGACGCGGCAGCTTCTGATTTGGGGCACCAGAAGCTGGGGCCACTCTAAATTTTGTCAGGGAAGGAATGTCAGCTGACCGTTAACATCAGTGGGCGTAATGCTTTACCAAAGTAGAGTTACGTAGTTAAGTAGAGTTGCGTCACTGAGATCGAGCAACGTAAACAATCCCAACAACAATTGGTTGACTGGTTTGATCGCATTCCGGTGATTGGTTAATGCCCGTGACGTCACGAAGATCAGTGACATCACGAGCGAACAACGAACTACATCCGCAAAAATTAGCTTCTCGTGGGGCAACCTTATACTAGTGCAACCATGCATTTAACGTTGTGCTTTGGCTATCATATGTGAACGAAGTAACAATTTTACAGGGTTATTATAAATGATGGACCCAATTTAATAAATTCGCATTTATTTAGTTAAGCATAAATTCAAAATGAATAATTTGAAAACCAATAGAAAGAGAAAGATTAACTTTTTACATATTTATAAATGTTCAACATGTCCCCCTTGTACTGCACGGCAAACATGTCCCCCTTGTGCTGCACGGCAAACATGTCCCTCTTGTGCTGCACGGCAAACATCTAAACGGCAGCCAAACTCGTCCCACACACGAGAAAGCATATCTTCTGTTACTGAAGTGCACCGTAGCAGTTATACGCAATACCGAATTTGAGACGATATGCCCGCTGCACTGTACGTAACTTCCAAATCAGTTTCAGCGAACTCCAAAGCGCAGAAGACCTTCTCTAGTTCAGTAACCATGTCACTCACTAGTGACAGTCGAACACATGAAGACTCTGGCGGCCGTTTGTACAACTACGGCCGACGCAGGCCAATTCCACTTTTTAATAGGTTAAAAAAATGCGCATCTTTCTCTTTCCATTGTTGTATAAAATTATTCATTTAAAATCTTTACCTAAATAAATACGAATATATTAAATTAGTTCCATCATTTAGAATAATTCTGTTTTTTTGAAAAAAGAGCTATATTAGTGCTCAACGAGCTTGTAGAGAGCTGCTTGCTAGCACCCGAGAAGCCTGCAGGTGAAAACGGTCGACGAAGTGAAACGAAATCATGGAACCATTCCCATCAGCTTTGACTTATCATCGAAAACAAGATGAGATGAAAGTAACTGCGACGCTCATTCAAGTTAAGTGGATCAACCACAAAGACCATGAACCAGACTGAAGTGAGACACCCCGGGACCTTGAACCACAATCTAACCAAGCTACCACAGATTTGATGCCTCGAGTTTAACCTTCTCTAGTAGCGAGACCAAGAGACTATGTGTTTAAATAAGCAGCCATCAAGCGTACCAATATCCATGCTGTGGTAGTAATGCTGCATGGAAGTATCCTCCTGCCAGGCCGTGACTTGCACAAAGTCTGCTACAAACGAAGGGATCTCGCACTTGAAGAGGGCGCTGTTCCCTCTCAGGACGTTGGCCTCTAGAACGTTCGTTCGGAAAGACTGCTGCACCACTGCCGGCAGATGTGATATAATGATAGACGATAGCTGAATATAATGATAACTAACTGTGATATTTCCGTGATGATAGCTGAATGAGATACCATTGTGATGAAACCGCATATACATGTAGGTAAATGTGATATATTAATGTAATTATGAAGAAATCGATATTTATTTATAGTCGATACAGATTTATAAATTATAATTATATTTTATGTAATTTATAAGAAGTCGATAGTACCATCTAGGCATGGTCCTGAATTGAGTTGATAGTAAATGGTTAGTACCGTGCTAAGTTCACGAGGTTATTACAGCAAATAATTGCACATCCACTGTTAAAAAAATTACCGTTAACGGTATTATACCGGCGTTTCAGTGGCCGGTCAGCACGTGAAAGAAACACCGTGTCGCCGTTTTTATTCTAATTTAACACTAGAAATCCGTAAAACATCTGATAAAAATGGCGAAACAGTTTATTTTCACGGGGCCACCGGCCACTAGAACGCCAGTGGGACCGTTTTTTCACCGTTTTTTCTAACAGTGTCGATGTAGGAGACGACCAACCATTACGCCGATGACGTGACCTTGACTGATTTTTTCGAAAAAGCATAGGAGTGTGGGATTCGAACCTGCTTGATCTCTGCGGTAATTGGGATTCCGCACCTCGAACGGTAACTCAAAAAAAACTTAAACAAAACACACGAAAACTGGTCTTCCAATTCGAAAAAATTTCACGAATAATACTAATAGAAGCACGTCAGTGCGTGTCACAAATAATGTTGACAGGCATTTGTCAGCGCGCAAGCGCATTCATAAACGTTATACAGGTGAACGCATACGTACACCTATAACGTATACGTGCCTCACAACTTGAAGTCATGCATATTTCACACGTAAGCGTTGTAATTGCGTGACCTGGTCTAGTAGAACTACCCCTAACAACCTAACATTACACAAGAATAACGCTAACCTGTAACAAACCTGAGTAGCTAGTTGAACTTGAGACACTTCGGACCTATGCAACAGTTTGACTTTGATTGGACACTACTCTGCTAGGCTACCATTTGACCTTCCCTAACGAAATTTTGGGGCCAGCCGGACTCTTAAATAGGTACCGCCTAGGACTCGGAAAGAGCGTAAATCAGCCGCTAATGTCCGCTTCGGCCGGGCTCATGAGCCGCCTCTGGGCTACTCTCAGGCTCGGTATGACTCGGCCAACCCTTTTCATACTCTCAGGCGACTATGAAGTCTGAAAGGAGATTCCGACCAGAAGCTGATTCCAATCGGGTGGCCAGGCAGAGCGTTAAGAACTTTGCATCGAGTGTACAGACTACTAGGCTAAAGCCTAAGTAGTCCCCGAATTTCGTTAGGGTTGGCCCACCACTGTGCTAGGCTGCCGTTTGTCCTTGGATCACTGCTAAGCAAGGCTACCACTTGATGGTTCACAGTCGAGCTAAGCTACCATTTGACCTCATACCATAGATAAGTTAGATTGTAATTTGAACTTGAACTACCGATTTGCTCTGGCTTCCATCTTTTCGTGAATCATCAAGCGTACCAATATAATGCTGCATAGATCCCATCAAGCGTACCAATATCCATCATAACAATCTAGTGATGCGTGGATGCCATCAAGCGTACCAATATCCATGCTGTGGTAGTAATGCTGCATGGAAATATCCTCCTGCCAGGCCGTGACTTGCACAAAATCTGCTACAAATGAGGGGATCTCGCACTTGACGAGGGCAGCGTTGCCCCTCAGGACGCTCACTTCGAAGACGTTCGTTCGGTAAGACTGCTGCACGACTGATGCCGGAAACAAATGTCACTAGCGTAAATTACAACTAAATTACAGTTATTTCTAAGATATCGCAATGAATAATGACGAACAAATAACTGTCACGCGAGGTGTGGCGTAAATCTGTTATATTTTGAATAGCATTGTTAGTATACAAAAAAGTTCGGCCGGGACCGCTAGAAAAACGGTCGAGGTGAAAGCTAGATTCGAACCTACGACGACTTCTCAAGAGAAAGGCAGAAGCGGAACCCAAAACTTGCGCAGTACTTCGAAAAAAGACTGCAATGACGCAGGATTCGAACTTGCATCGCTTTTCCGAAAAATGTGCGAATGACTCGAGGATTATAAAAAGAATTAAATAACAAATACCAATGGGAGCTCAGTTCGTATGCGAGATTATAACTAGAAACCATCATGCAAAACATAAATGATGCGGGATTCAAACACGAAATTACAACTCCGAAAACGTTGCCGATTCAATATACGAACGCAGAACGCAGGATCGCCCTTAAAAATTTCTCTAATGGGGAATTTGAACACGCACTCCCATCTAATAAAGTTAGGATTCAAACAGCAATTAAACCTGCCACGTTTTGACTCAAGGCAATAATATACTTAACAAACTATACTAAAATACTTAAAACTATACAATATAGTGATAACATATTCTTCTCTGGAGCCTAGCGCTCATGCTAACAGGCCAGGGTTCTGGCCGCCAATGCTATGCAGACTGAAAAATATATCAGTCCGTTCGCCATTGATGTAAGGTGAACATGTTCGAGAGTAGGTTGAGGAAACAAGTCCTCATTTGTTTACCAGCAGACCTATTTAGCTATCTATTCCACGGTGTCACTGAGACCTTGCCTTACAGAATATGTGTCACGAGAACAAGAATTCGGTGGGCGGAAGCTGAAGGCTTTATAAGGCCTTGTAACCTTAGTAATTAAGGCCCCCAGCAGTAGTTGATAAGCGTATAGTGCGCTCCGCGATGTAGCGTGTCTGTAGAGTTCTCCGACCTTGCGATCGACGCCGTAGCTTATACCTCTGTATCGTCCTGTATAACCACCCCGTTTATAAGAGGCGTTATCAGACAGATGTGTCTTATTTATCCCTCACTATCTCAGTCACGTAACCCGATCCTCAGGTAGAGCTTAATCTAAAATGATCTGGGACAAACACCCCTAAATAACACTTCAGCAACACTAATAAGCCTTATTCTGCATTATCTATAAAACATATTCTGTACCACGAGTAACCCTCATACATGAATAACAATAACTACAATGAGTAACCATAATACCATGAGTAAACATCATACCAAGAGTAACCATCGACAAGTACTGTCAAGTGAACTATACCACAGCTCTTGTGCTAACCACACCTGGCTCACCACCAACGACAAGCGCACTCGACTGGCCTAATTAAAACACATCCGTGAGAAACCCTAGTCAACTGTGCATAGTTAGGCGGATAATTATCCATATATTCACTACCATAATCATCATTTGGGTAGTAATGGTGGCCAGTGGTCTCCTCCTGCCAGGCCGTGACGTGCACCAAGTCCCCCACGAAGGACGGCACCTCGCATCTGAAGAGGGCGGCGTTGCCTTTCAGGACGTTCGCTTCGTACACGTGAGTGCGGTAGGCCTGGGGCACCACTGAGGACCATGACGTTTGAATGAGATGTGTTTTACGGTGCGTAAAATAGGTGATATCGCGTGTAGCGCGTCTTTTAAAATGTGGCAACCTCAGGAGGGTGGAGCTTGGAGGAAGGCGGGGCATGGAGGGGCGGGGCTTAAGATGGGAGGAGCTAAGAGCGCTATGCACAAGAAATCACTGAGTCACGCAGGTTCTCCCCAAGAGGTTGTTGCGCAAAACAGGTTTACTTGCACGTGGTACTGGGTCAAATCAAATCTAGCTAGGACATTACAGGTCCCAAGTTTCAGAAACCAGAAACATCCACGGCTTCGCATAACCGAACGCTGCGTACAACCCCTCCCCCTCCCCGTCTGCTTGTCGTGAAATGTACAACATAATGTCATCAAAACCTTCTAGAATTGCATATTCAGCGTAGCATGGACAATGATACTAGAGGTCCACATGATTGATCTTCAACAACTACAAAAACAGCAGCGGCCAAAGGAAGAGATGAAGAAAGGAGGCAGCAGTAACGACACGTACAGCAGCGAATCCTGTATCACAAGTAAGATTACCAATAAAATAATTAAATATGGCAGTAAAGAAACAGCAGCAGTCGAAATAGCCCCAGAAATGAAAACTGCTACATCCACGAAAGCTTCATCAACTAAAAATCAATGGCGAATCTTACGACCGCAGTCTTACGCAATACATTTCGCGACTGTCTTCAAACATGAAGACCTTACAGAACCCCTGCCTCAAGGTAACAGGTATACGAGAAAAATCGCACCAGCTAGGTAGCAGGCGGTGCCCGAAAGAAGCCTCAAGGCTTGTTTAGAGCTCCGCCCACTGCCACGCTGTTACACCACCTTCGTCGTCTCTTCATGTGACAGCAAGGAAACGTCAGAATCGTCCCGAGGTCTCGAACCCGCGATTGCACTTTTCGGCTCCACATATTTCACAGCGCTAAGATGGTTCACGAGATAGTAAGTATTGAATTTCCCTCAATAACTCCTTGCTAATCTAAATAATATGTAAGAACGCAAGAAATACACTACATTTTATATTACATTGCAACATTTTATTTAATACAAAGAAAAGACTAAACTCCGTATATATAGCGAAAACTCATTCCCATGTAGACTAAATACGATTAGCAGAAAATTTAATTTTCCACTAATTATTCTTTATATTTCGGTGCCTAAAGATTCTATTTGCCAGCTTTTACACTAATATTCCCCACAATTCTGAACGGTTCCAATAGAGAACGTAAATTATTTCTACGAAGCACTTTTTCGTTACAAAAAATCTTGCGTTGCTGGAATTTACCGGCATCGGTCGTCGCCACATACGTCACGCCAGTAACTTCCTCGACCCAGGACTGTACCGTGACGTAGTCCGTTACAAACGACGGTACGGAGCACCGCAGCACCGCGGCGTTGCTTTCCAGTACGTACGCTTCCGGTACCGCGGTCCGGTACTCTTGAAGTATCACTGAAATAACGGAGTGTTAACACTTAAAAAAACAAACTCATTTGAAACATTTATCCCCTGTGAATAATGAGCCGCACAATCACAGCAAGCTCGCGGGCACTGGAATGGATTATAGGCTGAAACCCTAACAAAATTCGAGGTATGCTTCAGCCTCCGCCCCAGAGTTGCTTTGTTCACGTTAGAGTTATTCTGGGTCTGGTTTGGCCACCTGATCGCAATCAGCGTCTTGTCAGAACCTCCTTGCCGACTTTACAGTCTCCTGAGAGTAGGGCAAGAGTTGGCAGAATAAGGACCAAGCGCTTGTAGCTGTCTTATTCGGGGACCGGAATGTAGACCAAAAAGCGAAAATAGAGAAGCTGATTTACGTTCGGTCCGAGTCCTAGGCGGTTCCTAGTTCAGGTTCGCCACCACCTGAAAATTTTGAAAGGGAAAGCGTTCACGATTCAGCCCAAAATTAGGGCTGCCCCAGCTTCTGATTTCCAGAAGCTGGGGCGGCCGCTAACTTGGCTCTGACTTTCTTACCAAGCATCGTACGACATAGGCACCTTCGCAAACACGTCGTCGCAAACCAGGCCATAAATGCATAATAAAAGGCGCATGAATTCAAGACGCATGGCCACAATAAGCGGATGATTTGGACGAGGACGGCGGTGGCCTCGGACGCTTTCTCGGAGTCGTGCGCAGACGTTTCGATGGCTTGCACATGCTATTTTATTGCGTAGATACAAGCATCCTAACGCATGGTAATTCGCAAAAAAATTCCAACCGAAAAATCGAATGAATTTATTGAGCAAACTTATAATTTGAGTTATTTAAACACCGATATGGAGACCAAACCCAAATACAAAAACTAATACAACCGCTGGCTACATGAGAACACCTACACCCACGGGCTACATGAGAACACCTACATCACTGGCTACACGAAAACACCCACAGTCCTACCTACACCCATTGGCTAATTTAGCGAGAACACCTACAGTCCTACACCCACTGGCTACATGGGAACACCTACACCCACTGGCTGCACGAAAACACCCACAGTTCTACCTACACCACTGGCTAAACGAGAACACCTACATTACTACCCCCACTGGCTACTTGGCAACACCTACACCAATTTACAGCAATCAAACACATTAAAATATCAAATAGCTAGACATGAGAAGAACCTGCAAGCTTGTCCGGATAATACGTGGTTTCGTGCGTTTCGTCAAACCACGAAGTTACGGCCACGAAGTCCGCCACGAAGGATGGCACGATGCACTTGAGGATGGCCGAGTTACCCCTCAAGACGGACTCGTCCACCACGAGTGTGCGGTACGCCGACGATATCACTGCACGCACACGCTGAGTTAGGACTGGCGTTCTTCAGGTGCCGGACTACCAAAAAATGTAAAAAGTTCAGCCAATTACTGGCAGCTTTTAAAGCTAAACTCACCAATCACCGACTAGAAATCCGTAGCTACGTTGAATTAGACCACTACGTGTACTTAGGCCGCTACGTGTGCTTAGGCCGCTACGTGTACTTAGGCCGCTACATATACTTAAGCCGCTACACGAGCTTAGATGGATATGTGTTCTTAGACCGCTACTTGTACTTAAGACCGATGCGTGTACGGTACTTAGGCTGCTACCTATACTTAGGCCGCTACATGTGCTTAGATCGATACGTGTACTTAGGCCGCTAGGTGTACTTAAAAGTTTTGACTTACAATCTGTTCGACGCATTCATCTGCAAGCAACCGCGTTTGCCACGCGTTACTGTCATTCATCGTTTTAAACGAAGGCTTATTTTCTAGTAACCGTGAGACTACTGGCAATAAAAGAAATACACAAGTCACCCTTCAACACGTCTCGAGTGCGCAGGCGGCAACACTAAACCAGCTACAGCTTCACGCAAGCTATACTTTAGGACAAGACGGAGTAAAGTTAACTTTAATAGGTAACTTATATAGTTAGGTAATTATACACATAACTTTGTACATTAAGTTATATGCACAGGTAAACGTGGCACATTGCATAGAAAACTTAATAATGAACCTTGGTTCTATAACGAAAGTTAAACATTGGCACGAATTAAGTGACCAAGAAGGAACGATCGCTAATACATATGCACAATCACCATTCCCAGAATTCCACACTTAGAGAATTGAATTACACTGCATGAATATCGCAATGTTTTCGTTAAATCGAAGAATTTTTCGCAAACAGTTCTTTTTCTGATTCTCCTGTACAACGAGGACTCGCACAAGTGAAACTGCGCGCAAACGCGTGGGCAAGCGGAGCCCTGAAACACTAGATTACAGGTGACGCCGACTTAACGGCGGCTAAGTCGCGGGTTCGAAACCTCGGCTCGGAAACGAATTTCTACGGTCGCTCGAGAAGATGCGCCTAGGCGCCGAAAGTGGTGGATCAGCATGACCATGGGCGGTGCCTGAAAGGAACCTAAATGTTGTCGGGAGGGATCTTGTGGTCTGTAGCTTCGCTCTCTATCGTAGCATTTCCAAGCTTAACGCACTTCCGCAATTAACTTAAAGCTCAGGGACAATACTTTCAAAATTTGCTAAGTGAACGTAAGTACTTACGTTCCATTTTCTTGACTATGATTGGTGGATTTTGCTTGAAAGGCCGTCAATGATTGGCTGATGAACTTACGATCTCTTAACATTTTTTGAAACTATGGGTCCAGATCTATAGGCCGTTCATTTCGTATTACTGAACACGTAAGGCAATTTTTATTCACTGTGATAGTTCATGTAAATATTATACCGCTTTAGCTTACTAATAACGTTACCTATTTATTACCTTTTCTCTAATTACCTATTGTTATCTCTTGTTACTAATTGTTTCATAACCCTAAGCTACGGTAGAGCTAAGCTGCTCATAACCTTGAACCACAGCTGAGCTCCCGAACTACAACCAAGACCCCATAGCAACCAAGTCACCATAGCAACCAAGTCACCATAGCAACCAAGTCACCATAGCAACCACGTCACCATAGAAACCAAGACCCCATAGCAACCAAGTCACCATAGCAACCAAGTCACCATAGCAACCAAGTCACCATAGCAACCACGTCACCATAGCAACCAAGTCACCATAGCAACCACGTCACCATAGCAACCACGTCACCATAGCAACCACGTCACCATAGCAACCAAGTCACCATAGCAACCA
>NW_025934182.1:0-5269 GCF_000764305.2 Hyalella azteca | reverse complement strand
CAAAGCAGAGAGTTTTTTAGACTCTCCCTCAAGCTGTCTCTTATACACATCTAGATGTGTATAAGAGACAGGTTTACTACCATAATCATCATTTGGGTAGTAATGGTGGCCAGTACAGGCAGGTTTACTACCATAATCATCATTTGGGTAGTAATGGTGGCCAGTGGTCTCCTCTTGCCAGGCCGTAACGTGCACCAAGTCCCCCACGAAGGACGGCACCTCGCACCTCAAGAGGGCCGCGTTGCCGCGGATGACGTACGTTTGGTAGGTGTGCGTGTCATAATCCTGACCCACAACTGTAACGCACGGTAAAACAACACCCAATAACCATAACAATATAGTGTTACCGCCCAAGCTTCTGCCCAAGAGTCGCTAAACTCGGCTTAGAGTTATTCGGGGTCTGCCGGGCCACCCGACCGTAATCAGCTTCTGATCGGAGTCCCCTCCCTGGCAGTCGACTGAGAGCATGAGAAGTGTTGGCCGTGCCGAGTCATGCTGAGCTTGCAAGCTGCATAGAGGCCGCCTTTCGATCAAACCATCCCTAACAAAATTCGGGGACCGCCTAGGCTTCGGCCGAGTAGTCACTATACTCGGCGCAAAGTTATTCTGGGTCTGCTTGGCCACCCGATCGAAATCAGTTTCCGCGCAGAATCTCCTTTCCGACTATATAGACGCCTGAGAGTATGACAAGAGTTGGCCGAGCCGAGTCATATACCGAGCTAGCAAGCTGCTCAGAGGCTGCCTTTCGAACCCTGAGCCGAAGCTGACATATAAGAAGCTGATTTACGTGCTCCCTGAGTCTAAGGCAGCCCCAATGCAGGGTCGCGCACGCCTCTAAATTTTGTTGGGGATGAGCCGCATCGTATATTAGCGGCTGATTTACGCGCTCCCCGAGTCCTAGGCAGCCCCAATGCAGGGTTGCGCACGCCTCTAAATTTTGTTAGGTATGAGCTACTTCGTATGTTAGCGGCTGATTTACGCGCTCCCAGAGTCCTAGACGGCATCTATTTAAGATTCGTGACCGCGTATAAATTTTGTTCGGAAAAGTATCGCGCGATACCCAGTCAAAGTAAAAGAGATATTCTCAAGTCTCATAAATGAGAAGCAGGCTATCGAAATTAAAGAATTCACCCACCTTACCAAGCAAAATATCGCGAGCAACTTTAAGCAATTTTTAAAATTGGGCACATTCAAACCTTTAGAAGACAGCGTTTCCGGTATTACATAGAGGTATTATATAAGGTAATACATAGGGTATTACATAGGGTATTACATGCAGTTCACACCCGTTACTTGCTACCACCGGACTAGTTGGTATTTTCACGCGTTGGTTTCACCTACCGAAGTTTTTTTTCGAAGAGCCGCGATTGAGAAAAGAGCCGCAAAATGACACTAAAACATGATCGTACATAAGAGTGAAGAGCCATGCGCCGTAGGAGTACAAAATAAACTGAATGAACGCGCTTGCATCCACACAAAATAAAGTTAATGTACGCGGATATGTCACGTGATAGTGATTAGTAAATTCAATTATCGCTATCGCAAAAGAAATAAACGGAAAATGAATAATCAATTAGGTATATAATTGAAAATCCGCAAAAAAATCGCTGAGAAAATAACTACAGCTGTTATATCTTGACTGTAACCTGCAACACTATAATTGTGACGTACACCATAACTTTTTTATATACTGGCCGGAGCTATACCCGTCTAGTCTAACTGCACATTATATCAAACTAAATATAAAATAATTTCATGATATTCCACGTAACCTAACACATATAAGCTTCAGACCACACAACAATTGTTATAATATTTATTTAAAATTAGAAAATACATAATATAATATACCTATATATTTAGATATAATATAATATTTCCACATTTGATCTTCCGTTTTTAGATTCTACTTATAAGCGTAATAAATAAAAGAATTAATTGAATGAAGCAACACTACATATATCAACACTTCTATATAATGCGCAAGCAGGTTACCCTTTCTTTATGCTCTGCCAGCCTAGTGTAAAAGTTGCGAGATGTCATACCGACGTACGCAGATGCGCATAGCGCACAACTATATTGCTAAACTAGGGATGATCGCATGGGAACAGGGAGTGTATATATAGATATCTACAATAAATATACATATAATAAGGCAGATTTAGGTAGCATTCCTCAGTGGAAGTAATATGCGGGACTTTGTCCTAATAACAATGCACTCTGTGTTATCGTGTGCGTCAACCTGACCCAGTCTGGCCCAGCACCATGCCTCCCTAAACAGATAATATTTAACCGTAACCGCGGTTATTATAACCGTAACTGCGGTTATATTAACTGTAACTGCGGTTATATTAACCGTAACTGCGGTTATCGGTTATATTAACTGTAACTGCGGTTATATTAACCGTAACTGCGGTTATATTAACCGTAACAGCAGTTATATTAACCGTAACTGCGGTTATATTAACTGTAACTGCGGTTATATTAACCGTAACTGCGGTTATATTAACCGTAACTGCGGTTATATTAACCGTAACTGCAATTATATTAACCGTAATCCCGCTGCGGTTGGTACGTCTGGCCCGTTACTTCCTCGTGCCAGGCCGTGACGGTCACAAAGTCCGTCACGAACGACGGTACGTCACACCTCATGACGGCCGCGTTACCGACGATGACGTACTCTTTGTCGGCGTCCGTCTCGTACGTCTGCGCCACGACTGCCGGCCGTAACGGAGGACGTACGTTATTAGTGTCGTCATCTAGAGCTCAGGGCCTATACCTTCAAAAAAGTTAAGAGATCGTAAGTTCATCAGTCAATCATTGACGGCCTTTCAAGCAAAATCCACCAATCACAGACAAGAAAATAGAGCGTAAGTACTCACGTTCACTTAGCGAGTTTTGAAAGTATGGCCCCATTTCCTATAACCACGGACGCGTTTCATTGTTCAGTTGAAAAGGCATTCAAAAATTTTCAATTTTCACTTCGTAGCGGTAATTTCTCTTTCAAAGTACTTATTGATGCCTAGTACCCGTTTTTAATGCATGATTGATGATTTACAAACATCTTGAATAAATGGAAGAATCAAACTGCTGCGCGTATATACCTGTCACATTCGTGGAACGACACCATCGACGGCGGGCGGCAGTGAGGCGAAGAATCAGAGCGCGTCAGTGCTAATAGCTGCCTTAAGGCCTGTAGTCACAGTGCGGCGAAGTCCGTGAGCGAGAAATTCGCGACAAGGATGTGAAACCCTTGTTCTGTGTTCAGATCGGCAAGTTGCTGCGCTCGAGCTTGTTGCCTTTGTAATATGATACCTGAGCCAGCACCCATCTTAGGGGCTGCGGCCGTCTCTTAGGTGGCCGAGGAATGGGCTGCGGTCAGCTAAAACTAACTGGCCTCGGCCGACCACTGGCCAACCATTATTACTCGCCCCTCATTGTGCTCCCCTTCGCCGCAAGAGTGACAGGCGGGTAATTTACGACGTGTGTTTCCCCTCATTTTTCCCCAACTCCTTCATGAGAACTGCGGCTTCCAAAGAAAATGTGAAATCTCCGATTTAGCAGTGATGAAAAAATATTTTGTTACAAAATATCTACAAAATAGAGGTTGATTTAGATATGTCTTTAATACCGATCAATAGAGAATAAATAGTACTACATCCTTGTGTCTCACAAAATTAGGTAAGTCGCATATAGTATAATGAACATTGATTGAGCGATGAACAACATTTTCCTCTATCATAAATAATGCTAGACAAAATATACATATTTTTTGTTACTGTAGAGAAATTGTAAATAAATAGCTGAATGAGCATGGCAAAATTCAGATTGATATTTCATTTACGAGCGGAGTTATAATGACTATACGTAGTGATAGATTCTCATAGGGATTCAGCCAAGCCTGCCTGAGAGCTCGCGGCTCTCAAGCACCACCTTAACATCAACATTCACGCCTCACCCATTCCGAAAAATGAATGGGTGATATTGTCTAAATAGTGACCCACTTTCTACACGTGGCACTGATACGCCCTTTTGTTGGAGCAAACTGGGTCAGGATTATCTACTCCATAGGGCAAAATTTGCATCGCAACTTGGACAACGTCTCTCGTTTCTCTGCGTGTACAAATGCACTGAGCCCAAATGTGAACTTATATTGAGTGAAAAAATGTCGAGCTTCGAAACTAGTTAGCAGTAATCACTGCAGGTAAATATCTGTTGTAAATATGCTTGGGAACAAGAAAAATACCTCAGTTAAGTAATCTCGAGACAGAATTAAACAAGGAAAATATAAAATACCTTTTTTAGCGCATTTTTTCATTTATGGAAAAAAACGCTATTGTGCTCGTCATATCCGTCCGTCTGTCTGTCCGTCCGTCTGTCTGTCTGTGACTTCATGTTTTAGTCGATTTTGAGAAAATGCGCTCTCTGTCACTCACTGCAGTGAGTACTGAGTTCTATTTTTTTTATTCTGTTATTTGGATTGTTCATCATTTTTTGCTTCTGGAATTACGTCGAGTTCTAACTATTATGACTACAGCTGAGCTGAACTACGCATCACCTTGTATAACATACTTGGGCTAAGCTGCCCATGACCTTGAAACATACCTGGGCTAATAAACTACCCATGACCTTGAAACATACCTGGCCTAAGCTGCTCATGACCTTGAAACATGCTTGAGCTAAGCTGGTCATGATCTAGAACCACAACTAAGCTGAGCTACCAATGATCTTGACCCGCAACTGTGCTAAGCTGCCCTTGAACCATAATTATTCTAACAGGCCCAACTCTCCACCAGGTGCCGCCCAGGACTCGGGGAGCACGTAAATCAGCCGCTCATGCCCGTCTCGGCCGGGCTTGAAGTGCGGCCTCTATGCGGCACGCAAGCTCGGGATAACTCGGCTATGACCAACTATTGTCATGCTATCGGGAAAGGACATTCTAACAAGAAGTTAATTTGGATCATGGGGCTAAGCAGACCCAGAATAACTTTCAACCGAGTGAAGTGACTCCTGGGAAGAAACCTAGGCGGCACCCAAATTTTGTTAGGGTCTGGTGGCCAGTATAGACAAGTTTACTACCGAAATCATCATTTGGGTAGTAATGGCGGCCAGTACAGGCAGGTTTACTACCATAATCAGCATTTGGTAGTAATGGTGGCAGTACAGGCAGGTTTACTACCATAATCATCATTTGGGTAGTAATGGTGGCCAGTGGTCTCCTCCTGCCAGGCCGTGACGTGCACCAAGTCCCCCACGAAGGACGGCACCT
>NW_025934181.1:22887-67187 GCF_000764305.2 Hyalella azteca | reverse complement strand
CTGCTGGCTGCGAAGGGGGAGAGCCGGGGCATGGCGTTATAGGGACGGCGGTTTGCGCTTTAGCCTGTAGAGTAGAGCGCCATGAAGCAGTGGCTGTGACGCAACGGCGCTGTTATGTCGGGCGCTTATTTTCAAAAGCCGCGAATACGCCAGGCTGTGTTTAATACAAGCACGCAACAGTTTGGCTATTTGCCCACGGCTGTTGCTGCGGTGGCTTGATGTTATTTGGCTGATTGATTCATATCCAGGAAAGGAAATGACGCCTATGGCTTTAGGCACTTAATCACACAGGCTAATATGCCCTCTAGCGTGATTACGAGCGGAAAGGAATAGATATTGAATTGTGGGCAAGGGCTATGTAGCGGTCTATACTGCGTCCCGGTAATAGAACATTAGCTTGAAATCAAGAGGACCATTGGCCAGCCATGTGGCTTCGTGAAAACACATGAAAATGTTAGCAAAAGCATGGACAAGAGGGTAGGTACCCATGCCCAAACCATCAATTTGCTTACAAAATTGCCAGCATATACAAAAATTGAGCATAATACAGAAAATTCAAGAAGCGATTTAAAACAGTTGCGATTCACACCCATGACACAGTTGTTGACACTTTTAAACAAAGAACTGAGGCAGATTTCAATAGTTTCAAGAAGTGTTATATTTGTAAACAAATTTTCTACATCAAATGAAGCCATTGTTGTCAAGTCCTGAACATTAGTAAAATGGTTTAACGTTTTCCGAGTGATCTTTAGCAGCCATTGCTTCGGATTAATTATGCTGAGATTTTTTTATAAAACAGAACTGGTATGTTGTTAATTATATCTGTTAATAATTAAGAGAATGATCCCATCCAACAAAAATCAAAATCAAATAATCATCAAGCCCTACTAACGACGATTGACGGATATTCGAGTTTCGAATTTTCACTTTATATTATTGAACTAAATGATGGTATATAATTAGTATTTCTTATTTCAAACCCCCGTTGTCAACGATTTGAAAGGTCACATGATTCCACTACTGGGAATCGGCTCGCCAACCTCCCGCGTATCCACGTTAGCCGCGTTGCTACACCGCCATCTTTGTATCACACTGGCGCCTCAGCTTACTCTATCGTTCCTACACATTTTGACGTTTTGATAGCAATAGAGAAAGAAAGAACAAATCAGAAAGGATTAGGCTGTTGTCAAAAACTCTTTCCTTCAGTGAGAGACCGATATTTAAGAAAATTGTTCGACATTAACGATGTTGATGCCAACGAAGTGCCGGCAAAGCCGTGATGTGCAGATTTTGCAAGCCTGCCTCCCGTTTAACACGGTGATTTACTAAATTATTTGGCGTTTGGTGGTCAGCCAATACACCTTGCAAGAATTCAAGGCATACAAGACGCTTGAAGCTTACAAACAATTTGTGGATGGATGGGTACAGGCGATGGAGAAACGAAACTTCAACGAATCAAGAAAGGCGATGTACCTGGTAGAGATGGTTTGGTAGTACAACTGGACGAAGGTAATGATGCTGATGAATGGAATATTATAAGAATGGAAAATAAAATTCCTTTTCACCTTTTTGTAGAGGAAAAGGGCAGAATTTTATCAAGGCTTACCAGGTAGCCAGGGTTCGGACGGCTCATAGTAATACCGATTCCGATATTGGCAATGTAAAGAACTCGAAACATTTGAAGTTATAGAACAAAGAGAATCATTTTGATCTTCCAACAAAACCAGCCAACTGCAACAACACTATCATCGCTGCAGGATAATGGATCATGACGATGTTATCTGATCTGTAAATATTATTACGTTTTATTCTTACTTATGTAGCTTATCTAAAGGCAAGTAACAGATTTTGCCCCTGAAAAATGTATAGTATCGTATATAATGAATATTCACGGCTGGTAAACTGATATGCGATACGCATATCACGTACGAGCCATAAACTGATACAATATACACGGCATTCACGTCTAGTAAACTGAATAAACGCATTCCATTGTATATTTTTCTGTTTAAATGGCCGTGAGAATGACTGGTACATCCTACAACGGTGCAGTAGCGTCCCATCTCCAAGCAAAAACTTCAAAAAGAGATGATCGCAGTAGATTTAACACGTAAGCGAAAGCTAGACCCTGCTACAAATATGGCGGCCGATCCCACAATGCATCTGGCAATTCGGTGCCGTGACGTCATACTTTCGAGCCCGATTACAGATCCCGGCCGTACTCCAACAATGTAGGTATCGTGGATACGCGCTTGAACAACAGCTAGTGCGTGTAGCGGCATGTTTCAAGGACGCCATCTAACACCTTAACAAACATACAAACTTTAGAAAAAAGAGTAGATCAACGTAGCGAGTTACTGATAAGCATTTAATTGAATAACAGCTAGTGTGTGTAGCTGAACGTTTCAAAGACGCGATGTTTCGTCTCGTCGACGAAAACATGAAGTCACGGACGGACAGACAGACGGACAGACGGACATGGCGAGCATAATAGTGCATTTTTTCATAAATTATAAAATGCGCTGAAAAGAGTGGATAAACGTAAACGTACGCGATTATATTTTTTTATTTCTACGGAAACATCAGTGTAAAAGATTTACAGTCATAATTGCAACTTTAGATTTTTAATAACTTCACGTAAACCAATTCGATATTTTCCTTCGTACTTTTTACTCAAAACTTCCTGGGAAGCGTTGATACCTAACGATCAAACATTTAATTTTTACTTCGCATTGGCTCTCTTTATACATTATTATTTTTAATGTCAATGCAGCTAAAAGTTATTTATTTCTTCAATGCGTTTCTAAATAATTTTTTAATGTTTTACTACATTCGAGTTATCCGATGCCTGAACACTCGTTTATATAATCCACAGAATAAAAGTATTTCGTATTTTATCAGCAGCAGTCTCCATGAATACGATCGTTCTCTTATGATAGATTGTTGGCAGCCTGAAATGAAAACAAGTGATCAATCTGCAGAGGCAATCATGCTGCGCCGGTGTTGACTGTTATAAGCGACCGTTTTGTGGAGAATTTTCGATTAAGTTTCCTTCTAACTGAGTGTAGAAAAACATATGAAACTTTTTACGACTTTAGAGATAAAAGACAGAAAATGATTTACACTAGCACTCGACTATTTTTCTTTTACTTACAGCGTAAAAATATGTTTCTTAATTAGTAATTAAGGTCAATCCATCGATTTATTCGGAAAGTTTAAAACTTGTTCTTATAGGCAAGCAGTGATACTGAATTAACGCGGTAATGATTTAGTGACAGGCTGATGTTAGTTCAATAATTGGATTATAAGAATGGGTGAAAACTTTTTGTATTGCTAGCATGGAATCTTTGCCATTAATTCGTGTTTTTGGTCTTCGAATTCAAGTTATAAGAAATTTGAGCTTTCGTTGCTAAGTAAGGCATACAAAAATCAAACATTCTATCATGGTTGCTTTTAAATCCAATCAAATCTGTTTAATGCCTTTGTCCTACCATTTGAGCTTTGACTCATATTTTTACCGACCTATTTACATTATTTGAGAGCAATTTAGTTGAGTGTTATAAAGGAAAATAACTGGGAATTGATGTTTGTGAATGAATAGAGGTTAATTATCAGTGCAAGTGAATAATATTCTGCGCCAACTAACATTCACTATTCGCATGCTATTCTCAGTATAAAGCTCCAAATAAGTAAATCTTAATGCAAATTTGAACACAACCTGCAGACTAAACCTTGTGTTGCAGTGACGCAGCTCATGAGCGGCCAGTCGGTTCAGTTCAGCCAGAAGAATTACGTAGTCCAGGTGTCTGAGGCGGCCGCCCCGGGCACCATACTTCTACTACAGGCAGTTTCTCCCCATGAGGGTGCGTAAAATTTTGTGCGTAGTTTTAACCTATGAAGTAACTTTTGTTCCTAGTCTATTCTATCGGATAATATTTTTTTGGTACTGTTTTTAGAAACTATCAATAGCTTTCTGTTTTCTTGATTCTAGATCACAAAATACACTTGAACGTTCGGTGTTAGATGAAAATGCATATTTCCATTTATGCAGCTATAATCGTGATTAACTCGACAAAATATATCTGTAGCACAAGCGCAGAATTGTCATATGCTGATCGTCTAATTACAATTTTGACATTTTACCGCATGGTTAACTTTAGAATTATGAAACTTGAAGAAATCTGTTTTTTCTGCCTGACTCCAGTTAAATATTTTATTTTACATTTGAAATGTTCTGTACTTGTGATTTATGTGTTAAAGACCCACGTCTTTAGAAGTTATTTCCTCAAATCAAAATTACAGCATATAGAATGTGTTTAAAGTTTGAAATTTAGTTTTCTATTATTATTATGATTACCTGCCTAAGCAGTCTCAACAATAACCTTTAAGCTTTTAGCATTTTAGATATCGGCGAAAAGTTTTGACAATATATAGATCGAATTTTCTATCCTTCATATTTTGCACGCAAGTTTAAACTTCGTGCTTCCTGAAAGCTTTTCGAAATAAAATTACATTACCCTCAGAGATTGCCTTGGAAATGCTGTTCAGCGCCGCGGTCGGCTTCCCTAAAGGCACCAGTGTTATTAACATTATAACATAATGTAATTTTACATCACGATAAATATGCTCAATAGGCCTCAAAGATTTAGTTGTAATCTTGAACAAATTTTTGCACCGTAAATAATCTGCTTTGCATTAAATGGTTTATTCATTTAAATCATCAATGAAGGTTAATTCTCGTGAAGAGTTCATTATGAGAAAGAGTAGATGCGACCATAGTATTATCAATGTATCAATGAATTTTCGTGATATTATTTATGGAATGAATATGTTCGCACGGCTAACTTTGAGCCGTGAAAAAAAAGAAAGTTTAGCTCTTCTTAATGGTATCCCGCAATTTCTTGAAGACAAACGAGGTAAGCAGGTTGATTCATGAACAAATTAAACAAACATTACATTGATATAAATATGGTCCTAAAGGGTATTGCTATTTCAATTTTCAGTTATAATCAAGTTATTTCTTATCAGATCTGAATCAAGTCCAAGTACAGAAAAAAAGTATTACTTACTTTGTCTACAAATCCAATCTGCAAAGTAAAGCTCATTTGTAATTAAAAATTGATTTGAGCCTAACAAGTAATTACTGCTTATAATATTATTTCAAATTTCCGTTCTCTGTGTTTACAAACTTTGGCTTTTAGATAGCCTAACGGTCAATTTTTTACATATTCCAGTCAATATTCCAGGTACGTTAAAGCATTCACTATTTTTGGCTTTTGTTTATTACTTTTATTCTTTTTTGTATCCTAGGGGTTACTTTATTTTTTCCCTCATTCATCACCTCTGCCGATGATGGAAACTTTAGAAATTTATTTTGCCGTCGTTATCCGCTTTATAAGAAGTATTTAGAAAAGTTGTTAAGGCTTTTCGCCTGTGCTCTCAAAGTAAGGTATTGGTTATGACCCTATATACATATATGTCCGGAACCGTAACTTACCCTGGCATTTTAGCTGGGCGAGGCAGCACTTGACGATGAGGTACCGAACCAGTCCCGTAGGCAGAACTTTACCTCAATAATTGAGTGACTTTTATTCACTTAACCTCTGCCTGCGATACTTGCCTTGCACTTTGAATGATTATCGGGCAAAAACTTCATATGTTTGAATTATTCTTAATATATTTAACTAACGTCAAGTCAAGTACATTTCGTACTTGCCAGAAACCGTTGGCAAGAACCACAACGCGTGTCGAATTATTCCACCCTGAGAAACCAGTCGATCTATGCGAGACTTTGTAAATGGAAACAGTAATGAAATTCATTGCTCATGTTTCGCCAAGTATGGCTTATCCTCTCCCACAGCAATAATTTGTTAACTTTTCCTAATGTCGGGCAGTTACGCAGACGTTTCTTATCAATCAATATAACTGCGCATAATCACGAGAACCTTGGACTCTCTCCCGGTAGAGGCGGCCGTGCTCTACAAGCTTGTGAGCGACAGCGCTTCCCCTCTTTTTCGAGTGGACCCTCAGTCAGGCGCCCTGCAGCTGCTTGGTCCCCTCGACTTCGAGTACCAAACTCAGGTGAGGGAGAGACTCGAGTGCCGTGCCATCAGAGGGCTGGTTGAGGGCAGCAGCCACGACGCGAGGGTTTCTGTAAGTCAATTGGATGAAGAAATTGCGCTGAGACTTGCATGGAGATCATTTCTGAACAAAGTGGATGGGAGCTGAAAGTTGAGGTGGTTATATATGAATACGGAGTGGCTGATGGATAGAATTGTATGTGGTGGGACATACTATTTTTTGTTAGGGATTATTTGGTAAACATTGTATTTTTGGGATAACGTTTCGGCAGAAATATATGAATATGATCCAACGAGAATAGATTCAAGATTGTTTACGCACGTTGGCAATGCTGAATATCATTCCTTTGCGCTAACATTATAAATAATACGGATAATACAGAAAATATTATATTCAGCCGATGATATAGTTTTATAAATGCATAAATTTCAATTGAATTTTTTCCAAAATTGTTTAGAATAAGCGGGCTTTTCCTTTCCTCAGCACAACCTGACGGTGATAGCAACGAGCAAGGATGAGATCGGCAGCAACGAAGCTCACGTGACAGTCGAGGTGCTTGACGCCAACGATCACTCGCCAGTCTTCGCCGTCCAGCGACATGAGGCGCAAATAACTGAAGAAGATAACCACAACTTGCCCAGGCCCGTATTTACGGTCAGTTTATATTGTAAGTTTTTTCATCACAAATCATCGCAATTACTAGATCATAAATTTATCTCAATTCAGTCAAAAATAATGAAGATGCGGCCTGAAATTGAAGAATTTCGGCATTTGATTAATATGCTTGACATGTTCTATACTATTGGTCAAATTGTTCCCTGTGTTTTAACCCGGAATTAAAAGGCGAATAAAATGTGCAAAATGTACCTCTGACTCTGGCCGCAGTATCATAAATAGTCAAGATTTTTTGGCTCCATCGGCCAATCACTGACGGCTTCTCAGGCTAGACCCTTCAATCCCAGACGAGAAATTGGTCGCTACGTGAGAGTAGGCCGCTACATGTGCATAGGCCGCTACGTGTGCATAGGCCGCTACGTGTGCATAGGCCGCTACGTGTGCATAGGCCGCTACGTGTGCGTAGGCCGCTACGTGTACTTGAGCAAGTTTGGATAGTTCGGCCACCGGACTTCACAGGATGCGATTGGATGCACTGACTGATTGGATGACTGACAGGATGCACTGACTGAATAGATGATGACGCTGACCTCAAAACCGTTTATATTTTTATTCGAATATTGAAAATATTGAGCAGTTTTGTGGTATTTTCTGTTGCTTTATTTCAATTAATTAATTTATTTATTTATTAATACTGATATTATAAAGTAAGCTTGGGACTCGAGGGATAATTTGGAGGATTATCCTAGAAGAGGATATTTGACATTGTATACCGTGCAAATCGTATTGCGTTCATTAATATTTTCTCCCTATTTAAGTTTCCATGATATTATAACTGTTGTTTTTGTCGTAGTTAGGGCTTTCTGTCAACTCTATTCACACTTAATCGTAAAAACAACGCAAAAACTTTTTCGTGGGCAGGTCACAGCTACTGATGGAGACAAGGGAGAGTGGGGAGTGCTGCGGTATTCTATTTCTGGGGACGGTACCGCAGCTTCTGATAACTTCCCAAGCTCCGATCATTTCCCCGGCATGAAGATCTCAGCCGCATCCTCCTCGATCGAATATGGCCCCAAGCGACGAGGAAAAATGCACCGTGACGGAGCCGCACAGCATAAACCGAATACCGAGCGCAGAGTTGCGACTTTGTTTATGAAGAACGAAGGACATTACCGGTCGCCACCTCTCCTGGATCCAGGAGGTGTAGCAGTGAATGGTGCCAATGCATCCATAGCGAGTCATCAAATAGATCTAAATAGCCATATACTAGCTGTAAATAGTGACTCAAGTGCAATAAACAGAACGAATATAGCTGGAAAGGTCCGGTTTTCTACTTATAATATCCCAGAATCAGCCGTACACAATTCTAATAGAGTTGTAGAAGGCCTTTCTAAGACATTGCATAACACAGTCCCCAGTGAAGGCAATCATAACTTTTCTTCTATAGATCCAGATTTACTTTCGGAAAATGAACATTTTCATGACACTCATTCATCGAAGAAGAGAAAAGAAGCTGCCTTCATAATTGATCCGGTCACAGGCACCATAAACGTCATGCAGGTGGGAATTGTTTCATCTTTGCTGGCCATTCGATGATATGTTGTGGCGCTTATCGTTATTTAATTTATATGCTCATCGAAGTGACAGCGTTTAGAGAATAATGAAATATTTATTAGGATCACAACTATCAATAAAAAATATCTGTGAATACTTGTGTGTTTAAATAATGATGCTGGAAATATTGCGTGTGTATATATAAATGGAACTATGAGACATTATAAAACGGGAAGGGAATAAGTAAATTTATAATGGAAATTCCATGTCACGTAAGGACCAAACGGGTCTTTTCAAGAGGTTAAAAGTCCAGCTCTAAAACGGATATTTTAAATATGCATTACATAAATTTGGAAATTTCTGACGTAGCATTGAAAACCAAATCAGTGAGAATTTTAGTATAGGAAACCGGATCATAGGAATCGATATAAAGAATGGGATTTCATAACAGAATTTACATATATCAGGGATTATCCATCCAAAGCAGGGCCGGGTTCAGCAGCCACTGATTAATACTATATGAGCGCCAAATGACTTCTCGAACGTTTTCGTTAATTTACTGACTTCCTCTTATAATTTTATTATGGAGAATTACTCTACAAGTGCAATATTCTGATCATGATTGTACTATTCCTAGATTGCCAAACGATTGTTCTAAAAATATCGATCACCCCCGGAAAGTTGAACTCTATAACATTGTTCACCTTCATCAGCCCCTAGATCGCGACCCGCCTCACGGGCGTGCAACGTGGCGCTTGGTGGTGACCGCGTCAGACGGGGAGCTGCAAGCCGACACCGAAGTTGTGGTCAACCTCAAAGACATTAACGACAACGCACCCGTGTTTCTTACTGCACGTGTCGAGGCTACGGTTATTGAGAACTCTCCTAGCGGTGAGTTATTTGCTGTATTGAGAACTCTCCTAGTGGTGAGTTTTTGGCTGTAGGAGCCATCCGTTCACGGACTTGGGATAAAAAGAAATTTGTAGTACGAGTGGAATTCATTTGTGCTTCTCTTGATTCTTTTTATAAATTGTGATTATATTGGTGAACAAGCCTCAAGGTTTATACCAATTCAATGGTTGTGGAAACTACTTCTCGTTCGTTGAAAATTACGAACGTATTATAAAATGCATCACAGATTTTTTTGGTAATCGTTTAATGTATTATTAATGAATTGATGAATGAAGTATTAATGAAGTGATTTCAACATTAATTCATGTGTTCATTTTAGCTAATAGAAACTAAACTTTAAACTTTACTTTGAACTCTAATATCTTAAACTTTTCTAAATTAATATACTCGTTAACAATAATAATAGCATTAATAGTAATAATATTAATAATAATAATAATAAAGATAATAATAATAACAATAATGAATACAGGAATACTTTGCGATCAGTGCCTTTAAAGACAATGGCAACAGATGATCAAGCTGACTTCATTGTGACAGCATTTTTCTCATGAGCTGGGAAGCCCTTAAGGCTCCTTTGTTCGGCAGCAATCGACAGCTTGCAAAAAGCTCTGAACCTTTCATATTGATGATGCACCGTCAGTGCATTATTCTAATGGAGGCCTTTAACGTCGTCGCGACGCTTTCAAAGAATTTCGTGCAACTGAAGAATGCTAAGGCATCATTTTCCCTATAAAGCATTTTATTCTCTGCAAACAAAAGTGCTTTGATTCTTCCTTAAGGTTACTATTTTTGAACATATTGCACTCACCGTCAGAGCTCGTCGCTTGGGAATTTGCCATCGCCATAACCGTCCTCGTTTGCTTCCTGCCGTAAACCAGGCACGCCTGTAGTCACGATAACAGCCGAAGACTTCGACGACAAGAACGAAGGGTCCAATTCTAAGCTGATTTACTCGCTGCAAAAGAATGCTGTGGACGAAGAAACTGGCCTGGCAATTTTCACCGTCAATGCTTCGACAGGCAGCATCAGCACAGCCATGTGTTGTCTGGACAGAGAACGTGCGAGTCATTACAGCCTAACTGTTGCTGCTACAGATGGAGGTGGATTGCAAGGTTAGCAATTGTCTACTTCAACTAAATAAATCTTATGGCACATTGAATGGTAATTTTAAAGTAATTTCACTCTGACAAGGTGAAATACAATTTAAACGCTACCTACAGATTACTTTTCAAAAAGTATTTCCAGTGCTTAATATGAATAATTTTCCTACCATGACAAATTTCACTATAATGAATTATAAATGACAACTGTATATTTACTTGCACTTTTTTAAGCTCAAGCAATAACTCCATGACTAATATTGAAAATATTTTGATGAATAATTTGCTAAGATTTATTTCCACGTCCATACTCATCACCAGTAAGAATAATATGTATTTATGACTCGAATAATGTATCGTTAAACATGAAGATTGCTGAAGATTGCATTCAATTCCTAACCCCCGTCGTTGTATATGAGCTCCGCATTGAGTTATTTATGAACTGCATTGTGAAATTTTGAGTTTTTTCTATCATATGAATTTTAAAAATTCCGCAAAAAAGGCAGTTTGAGGATATTTATATAGCAATCATTCCTGAGAGTTATTTTAAAGGCAGTCGTTTACTTTGAGCGTCTTCATATTTAGAATAAAAGAAATATTTCCTTATTTATAAATAGTTTTTTATAATTTTTTGAACAATAATCTCATAAAATCTTTATCTTTACCTCTGTTTCTCACACATCTCACCCGACTCCATTTATCGCCCACTGCAGGCTCCTGTGAAGTTTTGGTGTTAGTGGCGGATGAGAACGACGTTCCTCCGCGGTGGGGGCGAGCGGAGTGGACAGTCGAGGTTACCGAGGGCGCGCCCCTCGACCAGGTTCTCGCAACCCTCACTGTTAAGGACCCCGACACCCGCAACAGTTTGGCCTACAGGGTAATTTACGTTGCCTAATGTCTCTTCATCAGAGATATCTGTTTTATCTTAATAAACTTATTAGATTCATGAAGAAAAGTTGACTTCACAGAGCAGCTCATCTGACATTGTAGTATCTGTTTTTTTTCTATAATTACGGGTCATTTGAATATTACTCCCCTGTTGTTCCTCGGCGATAAGCTAGTACTAGTACAAATTAATTGTCCATTCTTGAGTCTTTGCTTTACCATTACCCTCATCTCCGAAATTATTTTAGGAATATTTTCAGAATTATGTTACTCTTTTGGATGTTAACATTACTAACCACTTTCAACCTAAGCTCTTAGTAATCTGAGTGTTTTTTGCTGTATCTGCTTCGACTAGCACTTTTGCCATTTTCAGAGGTTAAGGAGGACAAAAATCTAGACCATAATAATGTTAGCCTAATGCAAACTTCATTCAAGGTGAAGCCGTGCAACAATTTACTGAGAATAATATCAACATTAACACGTTGACTCCGATTGCTTCATCCTGTACTATTGTTTCCTCGTTTTTAGTATTATGAAGCAGAATTGCCAGACGGACTTTTTTCCAGACAAATCCTGCGATTTAGTTTTTTCCATTGTATTGGCCGGCTAAAACGTATAACAGGGGTTCTCCCTAATTAAAATTAAAAAATTGCAAAAAAATGGAATGGAATTTTCCCAATGGAACCTAAACATATACCACTATATATTGAGTTATTTGCCTTTTTTGTTCGCGGACTTTGCCGTTTTTAAGGCCATCTGGCAACCCTAATCTATTTATCACAACGTCCTTGAGAAATAAACTTCGTGGTGCGCATATGTACCACTTCGGAGTCTACATTTTAACACGTTGACTACGATTGCTTCATCTTGTACTATTATTTCATTTTTGTACTTTTTTTAAACAGGGCTGCCAGACGGTCATTTTTTCTGGACAAATTCCGTGATTTAGTTTTTCTTAATTGCGTTGGCCGGCTAAAATTTAAGATAGGGATACTTCCTAATTAAATTTGAAATAGTGCAAAAATAAAACAAATGGAATTTTTATAGCAGAACCTACAAATAAACTAGTATATTTTGACTTATCGGCCTTTTTTGCCTTTTTTATTCTCGGATTTGGCCAATTTTAGGCAACCTGGATTATGTACCACTACGTCCTGAAGAAATACATTTCGTGGTACGCATATGTACCACTTCGTAGTCAACGTGTTAAACAGCTTTTGTATGCAGAGATACTTAAATCTTAGGAGTCATCTCCGTGGATTTGTTCAATCCTACCAGAATTTGTGCCGTTCAAATATTTACTCATCCGAATTGTTCAATTTAATAAACAGTGACGAACGTTGATGATGAATTAAATTAATCTGTTCCTTAATGAGATTGGAAGTACCGCATTTGAATAATTATGTCGAGCAATGTTCAAACTAAACTTGGTGCGCGATGTCTGAGGCTGTAGAGGCTCAGTTCTTCAAGGCCTGCTCGGTCTATGAGCAATAATTAGCTTTAATTGATTCCAATTCGTTGCAGACCTTAATGACTGTAGTGGCCGTGGAGAAGTTTCTAGTCAAATACAGTTTAGATGGCACCATATACGTAATTAATTTGTATTCATTTCTGCATTCAACTACAATATTTCTCTGCACGAATTAGGTTGATCGAAGAGTAACTTTTATGTGTTTCCAATTTTTATATTATAGAAACGAGTTACCTGTCGCATACGAGTAATTTAACTCGGTTTAGTAAGGGAGCTACTAATTTTCTGTCAACATTAAATGAAGCGATGATATTCTAATGCGGTCTCGAAATGATGAGTTTCCCTCTGAATTTGAATTTTAAAATTTGTTAAAGGATTTGGCGGTAAGAAAAATTTTGAATTCTTTAATTTTATAAGAAATTTTCCGTACGAGTAGTTCTATGCGAATAAGAAATTGCATCAAAGGGTTTTAGGGCAATTACGGCATTTAACTTTAATGACCACGAATTAAAGTGTTCCCAGTTTTTTTTTCGGGATATGCTATAATTTAATAAAATTTATACAGTTTTGATACAATGAACATAGAGATCTGACAAGTGATTACAAATTTAAATAATTACTTTTTAGCGCATTTTCTCATTTATTGAAAAAATGCCTTATTGTGCACGTCATGTCCGTCTGTCTGTCCGTCTGTCTGACCGTCCGTCTGTCCGTGACTTCACGTTTTCGTCGACAAGAAAATGCGCTCTCTGTCACTCACTGCAGTGAGTATTGAGTTATATTTTTTAGATAATTGTCTCAGGATTTTCTCCTACGTGATAATGTAATCGGGAATAAAATTCGAAGGAGGGTATGCCATTTTAGGTAGCATTTATTCAATAATTTAGTTAATTACTTTCACAAACAAGTCTTGGTGGCGGGCTGACAAACTTGGAAATGTCCCGGCCATCGTCCTCCTACGACGCATTTCTCTATCTTTTATGTAGCTCCAGGGCTGTTCAATGATGCCACATTTACATCAATGTTCAAAAAAATTTGTTCCAATGGTTCTCAGTTCTCAATACGCCAAGGCAAAAAATTTGTTTCCTTGAATTTCCGTACAACATTTGCCTACACAATAACACAATTCCCAACCGTCGCTGTGAATATCATTACACCGAGATCTCTTCAATTTCTGAACTTCAATTTTCATATTCTGTGACCTGAAAATTTTCGGTGCATTTTCCTACAGGCCTCAAATATAGCTGAATATCACGAGCAAATAAGGCCTCGTGTCAATGCTCAGGGCTGATGGATATATTGTCGTTTTCATTTTTCTAGCCGTATGATAAAGCACCGAAACTTACCATATTTTTATATTTTGACATGATGGGATAGAGAAACCGTGTCTGTCCTTCACTGATGTGAAGGACAGACACATACATATTTCATTAAGAGAGTTTTAAAGCAACAAGCTGGGCATTTTGTCTGTGTTGGGATGAGAATCAATTTTTTGTAATATTCAGTCCTGCTATTCTTCATATTCTGCCATCAGAGTTGAAACTGTGGTTCGAATAACAGAATTGTTTTGTTCAACATATGTTTCATGCTTTAGAACGCAAGCAAGCGCATTTCATTTTTTCTTTCAATGGTCTCTTTAAAATTTTTAAACATAATTTTTACATATTTTCCTTCAGGTAGCTCCGGATAGTGGGAGGGGCTGGCAGATGGTGAAAATAGAAGGGCGAACAGCTGGTGATGGCGCTGAGCTCAGGAGTCTGGTTCCTCTTGATTATGAAAACCCTGACCTAAAGGACGGCTTGAGATTCCAAGTTCAAGTCACCGATCAGGTAATTAAGGAGGAGGTCTACCCTAAAATTTTCGGATTTGGCATTTTCGGTTTTTAGTCTCATCTTGAAGCTGACATTCTGCCCTATCCAATGATACAACTGAGATCCCTCTACGTGAATTTTTACTTACATGACGGCTTTTTAAAGGGGGGCGGGTGGGGGAGTTTCTTCAGTAATTAGATACAAGATAATTAGCTGCTGAGCATTTCAAATATAGTTTCTACTTAAGTTGCGCTGCAGTTACATGCTTAGTCTCACCTTAAAGCTGACATTTTGAGCTTTTCAACGGTACTATTGCGATCGCTGTAAGTGAATTTGTACGCACACGGCTGTTCTTCAAAGGGGGGCGGGGGGTGGATTTCCTTCAGTAAATAGATAGGACTTAATTCACTCGCTAAGACTACATATATTGGTGTATCTGGCATCAAGGCTCAGTTACCCTGTTCGCTTCGTATGGAGACGTGTGCTGCAAGTCGCTGCTAGCTTCCTTGAGGGGAATTAGGCTACAGAAGCCTGTAGTTTGGTCTCTATGCTACATTGAGTGTCTATTTCAAGGCGCGCGGACCTTTGTCGCGCTGTCCTGAAAAGTTCAACTTTTTGTCACGGAAAACCCATCTCCTACTAGAGTTTTGAAGCTACAGCAATGAGACATATACCATTTTATTTGTAAAGACCATACCTATCGAGGAACGAAGCCTTTTTTGGATTTGTGCATAGTTTGGATTCAAAATGGGGGAGAAGGGGGGGAAATGAGAAAAAATGAAAAAAATGGAAAAATACATGTAAAAAAGAACTAAGGCAAAAATAAAAAATCGGGCTTCGTTACTCGATTGATATGGTCTTTACAAATAGAATGGTATATGTCTCATCGCTGTAGCTTCAAAACCCTAGGAGGAGATAGATTTCTACAGTACCCCCTTTTTGTCCGTTTTCTATGAATTTCACGTTTTTATGAATTTTTCCGAAAAAATCACACGAACAAAAATGTCTTCGAATTCTGTTTTACATATGTGTACCAAGTTTCAGAGTGATCTGTCCGTAAACAAAAAAAAAATTTCCGGAGTATAGACCTCCCCCTTAAGAAATTAAGATTATAAAATAGGATTGACCATATGATAGTCACTGAAACTCCGCTTCATAGAAATGATACAATGTAAACAATATAATTCAATCATTCTGTTCTCTAAAAAATCGCTATTTCAGCCCCGTAACTTGATTATGCGAATATCATTCGTACACATTCATGTAATCTGATTTTATTTCTCAACGCTTCGGCAATTTTCTTTTATTATTAATTTGTTTAAAGAATCGTCTTCGTAGACGTAGATTTAACGCGCAATGCAACCAAGTTCTTACGTACTATTATGTAAAGAAGATGTTTGAGATATAAAATCAAGAAATATATTGTTTATGTATGATATTTGCAAGAACGATATGCTAAACAATGCAAACCTACATGCTTCCTCTTGACTTCACACCATGCATTCAACTCTGGCGGTCGATTACATTTGCTCTTCTTACTCTAGGTTATCCAAGTTTATTGGATGGTGGAAATGAATAAGGTATAAAGATCGAAGTTCAAGGTATACCATCCGAATGGTTTTTAATTTTTTTTTTTTTGCCTGTCTTAGGGAACGGATGCATGGGAGAACAAGTACAGGGTGGGCGAAGCGACCGTCATAGTGCGCATATTAGACGTTAACGACAACGCTCCTTCATTCGAAAATGTACAGCAAAGCGTGCGGATCAGCGAAGACGCGCATCTTGGAACGGTGGTGGCAAAAGTGCCTGCCTTCGATCTGGACGAGGTGAGCAAACGAGGGATACTTGAGTTCTTCTATAGAGGCGAATCGCTAAATGTTTATTTGGTTGCGTTAGCTTATACTCGGTTTTGCTGAATAAGGGAAATGCTAATATAATTTAAAATAGTAGAAACGACAGTGTCAAACTTGCTCTAGCGTAACTTTTGACGCGGATTAATTAAAACCTTCCTTCTTTTAAGATTTCCTTGAGTAGTAACTTTCGAAACGGTTCATTCAGTTATTCTATATTCACTCATTCACTCTATATTCTGCTGGGCAAATAACATGGTGTAATAAATTTCATAAAAGATTAATAATAATCTATTAATCTAATAGATTAATACATAAATGTAATTAATGCCATAGCACAATCAACACATACATATATATTTCCAGCGATATTTATTTCTGCCCGTAATCTCAATTTATTCATAATTCCTAAGCATTAACCTCAAGCATTCTTTCCTGACTGCATTAACTACAAGAATACAACGCAGAACCGCTTTATGTCGAGAACACAGAACAGGAATGGCTTGGTTCGCTACAGCCTCGCTGGTAGGAGAGGATCGAGTCCTCACTTCGGCATCGACCACACAGGGACCATCAGGACCATCGGCCTAGTGGACAGAGAGGCCATCAGCAAGCACAGCCTAGTGGTTCATGCCACTGACCACGGAGTGCCGCCACGCCAGTCATCCGCTACTGTAACTGTAAGTGGCAAGACTGTGAGTGGCATGACTGTAAGTGGCAAGACTGCGAGTGGCAAAACTGTAATGTAATGTAGTGGTTCATGCCACTGACCACGGAGTGCCGCCACGCCAGTCGTCCGCTACTGTAACTGTAAGTGACAAGACTGTGAGTGTCTGTGAGTGGCAAGACTGTAAGTGTCAAGACTGTGAGCGGCAAGACTGTAAGTGGCAAGACTGTAAGTGGCAAGACTGTAAGTGGCAAGGCTGTAAGTGGCAAGTCTGTGAGTGGCAAGACTGTAAGTTGTAAGACTGTGAGTGGCATGACTGCAAGTGGCAAGACTGTGAGTGGAATGACTGTAAAGGGCAAGACAGTAAGTGACAAGACTGTAAGTGGTAAGACTGTAAGTGGTAAGACTGTAAGTGGCAAGACTGTAAGTGGCAAGACTGTAAGTGGTAAGACTGCAAGTGGCAAGACTGTGAGTGGCATGACTGCAAGTGGCAAGACTGTGAGTGGCATTACTGTAGGTGACAAGACTGTAAGTGGCAAGACTGTGAGAGGCAAGACTGTAAGTGGCATTACTGTAAGTGGCAAGACTGTGAGTGGCATGACTATGAGTGGCAAGACTGTAAGTGGCAAGACTGTAAGTGGCATAGACTGTAAGTGGCAAGACTGTAAGTGGCATTACTGTAAGTGGCATGACTGCAAGTGGCAAGACTGTGAGTGGTATTACTGTAGGTGACAAGACTGTAAGTGGCAAGACTGTAGGTGGCAAGACTGTGAGTGGCAAGACTGTAAGTTGCAAGACTGTAAGTGGCAAGACTTTAAGTGGCAAGACTGTAAGTGGCAAGACTGTAAGTGGCATTACTGTAATTGGCAAGATTGTAAGTGGCATTACTTTAAGTGGCAAGACTGTGAGTGGCGTGACTATGAGTGGCAAGACTGTAAGTGGCAAGACTGTAAGTGGCATTACTGTAAGTGGCATTACTGTAAGTGGCAAGACTGTAAGTGGCAAGACTGTAAGTGGCAAGACTGTGAGTGGCAAGACTATGAGTGGCAAGACTGTAAGTGGCAAGAAGACTGTAAGTGGCATTACTGTAAGTGGCAAGACTGTAAGTGGCATTACTGTAATAGCAAGACTGTGAGTGGCAAGACTGTAAGTGGCATTACTGTATGTGGAAAGACTGCGAGTGGCAAAACTGCAAGCGGCAAGACTGTAAATATCAAGTCATTCTTTAACAGAACACTTGATCTTCAATATTTCAACATATTAATGACTTAGTTCCGCGTGAATCGTCGAACTTTGTCAACGTTCAAACATTCGAGATTAATATTATCTCTTAAGAATGAAAGAACATTGGCAAGAATAAAACTCCAACAAGCCAAGTGGCTGTATTAATTTCCGAATTACGATGACTTCTCAATTACAGCATTAAACTTAAATCTAATTTTCGCTGGAATAAAGCTTACTAAAAATATAAATATATTCGCTGTTACGATTAACATATATTTCAATTGCCAACAACACCAAAACAATTCATATATCACTGTATTTAGATAATTTTTTTGCTGTCCAATTCAAGAAAAGTGATAATTTTCTACATGAGATTTATTTTTCATTCATAATGCATGATATGCCAATTTTATATCAATATTTTCTTTCACACACATTGAAGGTTGAAATCGACGACGTGAACGACAACGCCCCCATCTTCACGGGTCCCACGTACGTGAACGTGCACAGAAAAAACATCGATGGCTTCACGAGTTTTTTTAACCTGACCGACCCCGACGACTGGAGTGTTGGCCATGGACCTCCTTTTTCCGCCCAGCTTGATCCAAGGGCTCCCAGCTTCATAAGAAAGGCCGTCAGTGTCACCTATAAGAGAGGTGAATATCATTTGTGGCATTTGTGTTCATCTCATACTTGGAGTGTTGGCCATGGACCTCCCTTCTCCGCCCCGCTTGATCCAAGGGCTCCCAGCTTCATAAGAAAGGCCGTCAGCGTCGCATATAAGAGAGGTGAATATCAATTGTGGCATTTGTGTTCATCCTATACTTGGAGTGTTGGCCATGGACCTCCTTTCTCCGCTCAGCTTGATCCAAGGGCTCCCAGCTTCATAAGAAAGGCCGTCAGTGTCGCCTATAAGAGAGGTGAATATCATTTGTGGCATTTGTGTTCATCCCATACTTGGAGTGTTGGCCATGGACCTCCTTTCTCCGCCCAGCTTGATCCAAGGGCTCCAAGCTTCATAAGAAAGGCCGTCAGCGTCGCATATAAGAGAGGTGAATATTATTTGTGTCATTTATGTTCATCCTATACGAAGGTATTATCCATAATTTGAATTGTTTCGGTGATCATTCTTCCGCTAAATCAGTCATTTTGGAATTTTCTACATGGATCTTATATATTCAATTTGCTGCATAGAACTACAACCGATAAAATTCAGAAGATATAACGATAACATTCTATTCATCACTATTTCTTTATTTGCCTTTTTGTAGACGTGCAATCTAAAACCATATTGTAATACTTATATTTTACTTACTGGTGTGGTCAATTTGTTTTATACTCTAATATGACAATTTAATGTGACAATTATTTATTTTATTTGCACATGGAATTACTGTTTACGTTTACTTTATGCGATAATTATAGAGTTACTCGTAGTTTTACTTTTCTTGTCACTATGTATTAATCTATTTGACTTATGGCGAGCTCCTGCTGCTTTTCTATCACCAAATATTACTAGTCGTTAATAGCATCATATGTCAATCAAAATTTGTGCATTTAACTTCTGATCTCACATAACTGCAATTGTTTAATTATTTAAACGCATCATTCAGCCCAATTTTCCGATATTTAAAAAAATCTAACCTCACACCCGCCTCTGTTGCCCGGCCCCAGACTCCGCGGGCGGCGTAGGCAGCATAAAAATAACCTCACACCCTCCTCTGTTGCCCGGCTCCAGACTCCGCGGGCGGCGTAGGCAGCATAAAAATAACCTCACACCCTCCTCTCTTGCCCGGCTCCAGACTCCGCTGGCNGGGCGGCATAGGCAGCATAAAAATAAAGCGCCGCCTCGACATGGACGCGCCGGCGTCGTTGGTGGTGCCGGTGCTGACAGTTGACGGGGGGCGGCCCGCCATGACAGGCACCGTGTCCCTCACCATCGCCGTCGTCAGCGAGGACAGCCCCATAGCTGTCAGGGACGTCACTCTTGTTGTTCTCAACGTACGCAAATCCCAGATTAAAGATTGAATGAAATTCAATCAAATTATTTATTACTTACGCATTTTTAATTTAATAGGCTTAGTTATTCAGTATTTCAATACCAAACAATTTTTCCTAATGGTGTGCAATTCGAATCCTATATACGGAGAAAATATTTTTTTTTTTTGAAAAGTGACGAGAAATGATTCATTGTCTCCTAGCAGAAGAGTTATATACTTCCATATTAATTTTCCCGAGGTTGTCCAGAGCGCAATTAACCGCGTGTTATCAATGTACGTTTCGCGTTGCTCTTCACAACAACACAGTTCATTGATTCCAACCGTTTTAATTTTTAATTCTTTTACAGTCTGAGATGGAAATCGGACAAGCCATTCCTCTAGGCTCAGTTTCCTCAAAAGAGTCTAAAGCAGAATATTCTTGGTCGAGGTCCCACAAGTATTTTGTGCTGGACAAAAGATCAGGAAACTTGTTTGCTGAAGCTGCTACTCCTTCTGGCAGGTGAGTACAGCCAACTTTATTATCAGTAACATTATTTTGTCGCTCAAAAAATACCAGGTCTCGGTTTGTTCGGCTCCAATTTCTTCTGGCAGATAAACACAAACAGTTAACTTTCCAGACATTGAATTTGTTTTTTGATTTTTACGGTGTATTATATCATGATGAGATTTATGGACTTATTTTTAAGAATCAGCACTTGCAATTATTTTACGCTAATTTATTTTTTCTATCGACTGCGTAGGTTACGATTCTTTCAATAGATTGATGCTTACGTCTATAATCTAATTCCTACATATTTTATGCAAATAACATTTTCTCTCATCCTAACGCATTCATAAATCAACTTCAGACATCCTCATGCTCCTATGATGCAGTTGCACACATTAACTTCTACCCCAGTCGTGCCCGATTTTTTAAATCTATATTTATACAATAATAACATATATATTTCATCGCTCTGTTACTCATCTCCCCGCAGCTACGGTCTGAGCATCGCTATTTATGAGCCGCCTGCGCCTGACGTGCAGGCGAGCCTCAACGTGGCCGTGGGGCGGCAGGCGAGGCACCAGGCGCTCCACAGCACGCCTATAGATGTCGCGGCTAAACCCGCGGCGTTGATCGACACCACGCAGGTCTTGTTATTTTATTCCGTAATAATCTAACCTGTTATCGGCAAAAATTAATTATTCAATTTTTATTTGCATTTAGAATGAATAAGCATCATACAAGACCTGTTATAATTTAACCGCGTTGTGGGTTTCTGTCATAATTTTTACCGTTTGCATTTGTTCCCAATAGACTGGCACTTCACTTCTCAATGCACTCGAGGTGACTCTCACTCGACTAAGATGGCGCGCAAGTCACGGATTCTCTTTGAATTTGACAGCCGCTGAATTTTTGACTCATGAACCCAGGACTCCCTCGGTTAAAGTTGTATCGCTAGAAGGAATCCGACAAAACTCAGACGAACATGTCTCCAGAGTCTGGCTCGCAGACTCTACCAAAACGTCTTTAGAATTGTTTGTCGCTTTGAATAAAGCACAGGTTCGTTCAATTGTTCGGAAGTCACCAATTTGGATTTCTCCAGCTTCAAATGTGATGAAATATATTTTTGAAATATACCATTCATACCTTTTTGTAAAATAAATTTTGTTTGCACCAACATGCATAGACTTTATTTTTAGTGTTAAATTAATTTTGATGATCGACCAGTTCATCTAGTGAACAAAATATTCAAGGAAGGAAATCCCTCCTGATGTTTTATGATACAACATATATTTACACGGATAGAAGAGCACCTTTTAATAAATAAATTCTGCTTGAACCAACTTGCAACTTAGATTTTATTTATAATCTTGATTTTATTTTGATGATCGACCTGTTTATCCAATGAACAATATTCAAGTCTGGAAATGCTTCCTGATGTTTTATGATACTACAAATATTGGCACAGATAGAAGAGCACCTCGGGCTGAGCATTCTGGGGTCTGGGATGAGCAGAGCAGGCACTCTAGACTGCGGCAGGTCTTGCGAATGTTGCTGCAGTCCCCGCACGGTCTTGTCTGAAGGCTACTCAATAACTCAGACTCTGACTGCCACCTTTGTCGGTCCGATCCTGAGCCTAGACTCCAATTGCAAATGCATAAGTAATTCGACGGCCAGTGAAGTGAACCCAACATTGGACGATCAGATTGGCGGAACATCAGGTTTATCTCCCAGGCTTGCAGGCGAGCAATCCTTGAACGATCAAAGGCAAGAAGGGGCGGCGACCCGAGCGCCTTATGCTCACGCTATGAGGAACAAGCGCGTCAACGGAAAACTTGTTGATTGCAATGAAAATACCTGCCTTAATGGAGGCAAGTGCCTGCCTTCAGCTCCTGGATACAAGTGAGTTCAAATTAACAATTAAATCCGGCTTTCTTAGAACAGATATGGAAGGTAAAATATTTTAAGAACGTTAAATCCTTGAGTTTTATTGAGTTTTATATACAAATTTCTTAGTAAAGAGCTGCAAGCATCGAGACTTGTGAAAATTGTATTCTCTTTTTAATTTTTTTTTATTATTTGCCACCTGATATAAAAGATTTAGTATCGTTCAAGACCAGCAGCACCCTGATTTTAATAATTGGGAATATTAAAGGTAAAATGCGATGCGAATTTATATTTGGTTATTTTCTCGCGAGTTGGCAGGTGCGTCTGCCCGGACCACACGATTGGGCCTCGTTGCAAAATCCTGACTCGGCACTTTGCCGGGAGCGATGCGAGAGGCTCTGGGTCATGGCTTTGGCTTCGACCTTTAAACCCTTGCTCAAAACTTCAGCTACGCTTCTTTTTACTCACCGACTCAAAGAATGGAACCGTACTCTCCAGTGTTGAGAAACAGGGAAATAGGAGAGTGGGTCTGGTACTTCAACTAACAGAAGGAAAGCCGCTTTTTCGTTTGTCCCTCAACTCGGCCGCTGTTGACGTGAGCGTCAATACTTCTCTAGCAGACCTACGGTGGCATCGTGTGGACATTTTCTGGCGAAATAAGGTACGTGTTTTCGATTAATTCGAATTTTTATTTCTAATCATTATATTTTTAGCACTGGTTATAATTGCTCTAATGGTATTCATACCAATACCATCAATGTAATTGTAGAACCAAAGACCGACCATTTTTTGAACCATCTTGATAACAGTAACTATTCCGTATTTTTGTCGTCCCCTTTTTAAAGCAACAATCATTCTGAGCCACGCTTTGAATTTCACAGAGCGTTAGTAAAAGTTTTGTAATCAGGAAATTACGCTGTGCACTGCTATTCCCACTAAAAGCTTAGCAAATAAAAAGCTTAGGGCTTTCTTAGCACAGAAAGCCCTCTCCGTGAATCAGCTTCTAAAATTGGTATTTTTTATGGTATTTGGTTATTTCAATTATCGTTTTTCAACGCGTAATATTTCGTGATTGATAAAAAAATTCTACAAATTTTCTTTCCTAATACATTTAATTTTTTTGAGTTTTTTATTTATATAAAGCTATCCTTATTTTTGATACAATCAATAAATTTTTCCATGAGTCTGTACATAATCCCCAGACGGTTGAGATGATCATCGACAACTGCGTAGTACAGCCCCTTGAAAATACAACAGAAGAAGACCGCGGTCTCGGCCTAGAAGGAGACCACGGTCCCGGCCTAGAAGAAGACCGCGGTCCCGGCCTAGAAGAAGACCGCGGTCCCGGACCGTCCAAACAATTCTACTGCAGAAATGCTGTGCACGCGCAAGATTTGACTGGACAACTCAACACAAGAGGCGCGCCTTTGCAACTCGGAGCCATGGACGCAAGTTCCAGTGATGCATTGCACGAGAATAATGGCGATAAACAATACTACTTCAAAGGATGTCTCAGGAATATACGACTCAATGGAGAGGTAGGAAATTACACTGTAAGCTCGTAGCGCAGTATAATTCAAAGATTCCACAATGTATAATTTCACATTTAATAGAAGTTCTAAAATTATGAATGCAAGTTTTCCGTACATATTAACAAAATTATAAATTCCGAATTTAACTAAAAAATTTGCAGTAAATTATTGGACGTTGGAGCAGGTAATCTGCATCCACTTAAAAGATATATAATAAATCTTTTATAATTTTGATCAATTACTCGAAACATTCAGCAGTTTAAAGTAAAATATTGAAGAGATACTCTAAATTAGTCTGCACTGACCTGCAGAGCCAATATCAACAGATATTGATTGTGATCATAAGTTTTTCAGCTCCAGTACCTCGCACCGAGAAATGAATCATCGTTACTCTTTTCTAACCGATGCACATGTTATTATTACCACGTTTTTCTTGACTTCGTTTCGTGTGTGTCTGTCATCAAAAATTCAAACCTTAATTTAGAGTACTTCTAAACATCCTAATAAGTTGAAATTTGGCATGCATGTTTATGCTGCCTAAAAATTCAAGTTTGGTCATCAGAAATTATAATTTAAAAAATTAAAAAAAAATTAACAAGTAAAAAAAACACTAAAAATTCACGGTTTGTAATTGAGTTTTTTCTCGAACATCCACACTTGCCAACCCTGGAAATTGATTTGAATTGCTAAAATTGCTAACTAAAAAGTAGAAAATATATAAATAAAAAAAATATTTTTAAAAACCACGTTTTTCTGGTTTTTATAAAACTAAAAATAGTGAAATAAAATAAATAAAAAAAATTTTAAAAACCACTTTTCTTAACGGATAAAAAAAGAAAAACATTTACTCTTACATAACATTACGTAACATTTTACATAACTTAAATGTTATGTAAGAGTAAATGTTTTTCTTTTTTCGTCCGTTAAGAAAACGTGGTTTTTAAAATTTTTTTATTTATTTTATTGAACACAACGATTTCTATCTTATAGTTTTAAAAAATTTCAACTTTACTTAGCTACTTCTTGTATAATCATATTAAAATGTTGGGTGAATATGGTTGCGAAAACTGTTATAACTTTAGCTACTCAACGCCCCAACTTCGTGAATTGCTAGTTATCATAAAGCCACAATCTTCAATCACGTTCATGCAACCATTTCATTTGCAGTCAGCAATTCCGAATGCATCACTCGAGAATAAGAATATAAGGATGTGTACAACAAGGATCGTACTTTCAAATGGGAACAAAACTATGCAAGAAAATAATTCTATTCCGAAAATGTCTCAAGTTTAAGATTGATCAAAAATGTTATCTCACTGACTTCACGCTGTTAGTGATGTCATTTTTTCTCTCGCCAAAGCTCTTGGATTTGGGAGAAAATGTGCCCAGTCATCGATCAGAACCTGGCTGTGTCTATCAGAACTGCGCAGCTCTGCGCTGCCCAGCGAACTCCAAGTAAGTTGGTCTTTACCTTCCGAATTTGTTCAGGTGCAGGTGTCAATTTTTCTCAAGCAGTGAATATTCAAGGCTTTTGTAAGAGCCAGCTTCTCAATTTGAATTTTACAATCGTATTTTTTCGTTGTATAATTGGTAAAATGTAAAATTTGAAACTGCGAGAAAATTTATCACCTATCAAAATATTGACTTCTCTCTAAAGATTATTTTCTTAGAACTTAACGTTTCATAATGCGATGTTTGACAAAGAATAATCTGTTAGGAAAATTTATTGAAATTCTGATGTTTTCGTTTTCAAAAATACACGTTGCGCAGAGAATAAACTGGAGTAATTATCCGCCCAACGAGCCAAAAAATGCCCACTCGCCCCTAATTACCATAATTAATTGAAATTTCTTTTTGATTGCAACAGGGACTCGATGAATGTAACGAATTTATTCATGTGCAACGCTTTCCTTCTGATCTTGAACTTCATTCCTGTTTTCATTTAATGCTTGTAGAACTGCATAGATATAAATGTACCTACACTCGATACGACTGTAACGGCTTAAAATTTTTCAGTCTGATGAGGATTAAAAAAGGAGCGAGAAACTAATTAAGTCCGTGTTCAAAGAACTCCTTTGCTTGGTGTTTGCGATCCATTCTAACATTTTAACACCCGAATTCTACATAGCTACAAAAAAACTTTATGTGAAATAGTTCTGTGAGACATATTTTTAATTACAATGAAAAATTATTACCCGTTGTTAAAATTTATTCATTGTAAAAAATGGGAAAGACGAGATATCTGTCCACGTGGTCGTAGCGCCGACTGAAACTAAAGGCGACATATCTGGACAGTTGGACGAATGAGCTTCACACATGAGCGAAATAAGTAATATCTCCAAAAAAACTGGTAGTATGCAGATTAATTAACAACTGAATGAAAATAATGTCACTAGATTGCTTGAATCACAGATAAAAATTGAAAAAATGAAATAATATGAAAATAATATGCTAAAATTTTCTGCGAATATCGTTTGTTTGAAACACATTATATTGTAGCTCGTTCGAAAAATTCTGTACGTGCCAATAATCAACATCACGCATGTGGAGGTGCCTTACTTAATTCTTGTCATATAGTATTCATCCTTTCTTTTTTCATATATTCCGACTCGTTATTTTCTAAAGAAAAACGACCACGTGTTTTTGAAATTTCCTTGTTTGCTCACAACGCATCATGGTGTCTGTTAGAATTAACCGATTTTCGTAAGCTGAAGATAGGGCAGTTTCTTCGAGGCAGTTCGTGTGCACCCCGGCATATGCAGTGTAGGATATCGTGACCCTGCATGTCGTGTAGGACTGCGTGCGTGCCCGACAGCCTGTGCAGGACTGCTATGTACGCCCCAGTATGCAGGATAGGACTGCGTGCCCCACTGAATGTCATGTGCAAGCCCGGGCATGCAAGTCCCGGCAGTGTAGGACTGTTGCGCACGACTTAGCGTTGCTGCAGCGTAGGACTGTACGTACGACTTTGTCTAATGTATGACAATTAAGCACTACCTCTAGCGCATGAATCATGCGCCCGAACTGCCATGTGCATGGCTTTTGGCTTTTATCGAACAATGTTCTTGCTGATTTCTTCAGTGCACCCTTACGGAAAATATTTAATGGGTTCTTAAAAAAAAAATATTCAAATTCAGAGGAATGGACTACAGAAGCGGTTCATCCTCAATAGCTCGATGACTTTCTTCTCAATCTTGTTTGCAACAGTCTCTAACAGACTGAAAAGTTTTCATCAAGAACACTGTCATAATCAAATCAATTGTATTTTCGGTCCCTATATATAGGAGAGGCAGTAGTGATGTGGCGCTCTAGTTTGCTTTGACGTATTCTGCTTGAGTGAAACAATTTAATTGCACTCCAGTAAACGATTCTATATAACAAGAAATACGTTGATACGTTCAGCTAACTCTCACCGCTAACATAGCAAGCAATTATATAAAATTGACTAGTTTCAAAAGCCTAATCAGTTCCATTTAGTTTAGGTCAGTTGTTATTTCAACTAAGCATTTTAATATGCAAACGAAATTATGAATGAACCCGGGACCATATTAAAATTAACAGGCAATATTATATTACCAGAGTTATGACTACGAGGAATTACCGACTATCAAACAAATAGTTATGTTCTGGAGCTGCATTACAGTGTCATACACCCAACTGGACATATGTGGCGCGTTTCACGCGTAGGGTTCTTGAGCTCGATTGTACATATATGGCGTGATTAAAAATATAATGCAAGAATTATTCAAACTTCCAATTTTTATCAATAAACAACCAAAATAACTCATACAGCACTCCCGAACAAGCAGATAATTTTTTCATTGCGATATCTCAACTGGTTTGCCAGCAATATAGTGCCGAAAAAACAATGTTGTGGGGCAGATAAAAATCACAGCTACATCCCAGTTAAGAACGTCGAGCACTGAAGGGTGAGACGCAATTTCTTTGTTAGTTGCTGCCGAGCCAGTCTAAGACATGTTCTGAACGCGTCTGATAGATCAGTAGCTCCGATATATTTATGGGAAGATTTTCAAATGAGATACTTTGAAAGGCGATAAATACGTACAGCTAGACGCTAAAGGGCCGATCTCATTATCAGATACTCAGTTTATTTAGGGAAATCTTTATTTGCATCAAATATACTAGCCTTTGTGAGCATCTTGTGTGCTATTTATTGTGTATAGATTGATGCACGCAGTTGCTAGTGACCAATAGGTTTTCGTACAATAAAGTATAATTTTTAACGTTGCATTAAATGTCATTGATTCTGGATTTCCCGTGACAAAATAAGTTACAATTCATTTCATACTAAATCAATTAAAAATTAAACGTTATGATCGGCATGCGAAATTCTTCTTTACTTTATTTTACAACATGTAGCGTTGCAATGTAAAGCCTCATTGAATATTGATGATGACGTTTTTTTATTCACCTTCGCTAGTCCAGGCCACTAAATGAGTTTTATTAGCAATAAGTCGGTGAATTTATTAGTGTGATCAATGCTGAGTTGCATAGACCACCATACGACATTTCCCCTTGCGTATAATTTCAACACACGCCCTTTGTTTTGTCGGCAGCTGCGAAGGATCTCCTGGCGATGAAACGTGCGAGTGTAAACTTGGTTGGTCAGGCCACGACTGCTCCACCAAAACTGTGCCCACGAGCTTTTCAGCGAACAGTTTCCTTCAGATTGCTCTCTTCTTCCAGCTGCCCGAACAAACCTCGTCCATAACTTTACGGTACGTCCCAACACGCGCCCCTCCATTTACCCCAAGGCTGAAATAGTGAAGACAAAGACAAAAATTTTTGTTCGTGGTCTTATTCGGCCTTCACCGGAAAGTTATAAAATCATGAGAGTTGACATCAAATAGAAAAACTGGACCAAACGAATTAAGGAACTAGTATTTGGCAATAAAAAAGTATTTATAGTAATATGAAATTAGTACCACTACCTACTAAAGAGTTTGTTGGCAGCAATGCAAGCCAAGATTAAACGCGTTGCGCCGCGCCAGCGATTTATGAGCGATGAGTGCCACTCGGAGAAACGTGAGCCGAATAATCATTGACGTATAGGAAATGATTACCACATTTACCTCATCACTTGCAACCTCATATATATTACAAGTGAATTCTGTAAATGAATCCATGGTGCGTTAAATCATTAGTTATGTAGGCATTAAACGCTTTCGAAACGCCAATGACCGACTCAAAGCTTATAAACTATCGGAAAAAAACGTTGAAGATTAATTGAAGATTAGGCCGTCTCAAATTTGTCGACGATTCTCCAAACGTCCTTGACTTTTATGGCTTGTTTTTGATATGCCGAAAACTTTGTATTTTAGCCAAATCGATGAACGACTGACGTTAAATGAAAAATGATTCGAACTTTTACCTCTAATAGGTTTAATCCTCATCTAGTCCTCAGTTCCTTTGCGCTCCGATGTGTTTGAAAAACACACATCCATGTCAACATAACTCCTATTTGTGCACTGTCGACTCCCCAAGCATCAGTGTATCGTTAAGATCTTGTTTTATCGTATCTTAAGCTTGCCGTTGAATATTTTTACCGAGACGAAGCACGCTTGTCATTTTCTAAAGCCACTGCCAACAGTACCATGTACCAACCAAGTCAACTAATCTATATCAATAATTCTTCTAGCAGTACAACTTTTAATGACGTATCATTAATTGATGTAGAAACTTTTAATCATCAACATGCATGGAGCAGCGGCTTCAAGTTGCTTCTGGTTGATCGTTCATGAACGCAAAGAATAAAATTGATTCGGGAACTGGTTTTCGACATGGACGCGCCGGCGTCGTTCGTGGTGCCGGTGCTGACAGCTGACGGGGGGCGGCCCGCCATGACAGGCACCGTGTCCCTCACCATCGCCGTCGTCAGCGAGGACAGCCCCATAGCTGTCAGGGACGTCACTCTTGTTGCTCTCAACGTACGCAAATCTCAGATTTAAAAATTGAGTGAAATTCAATCAAATATTTTATTACTTACGCATTTTTAATTTGATAGGCTTAGTTATTCAGTATTTCAATACTGAACTATTTTTCAAAATGGTGTGCAATTCGAATCTCTCTACGAAGAGAATATTTTTGTGAAAAATGACGTGAAATGATTCATTGTCTCCTAGCAGAAGATTTATATACTTTCATATTAATTTCCTCGAGGTTGTCCAGAGCGCAATTAACCGCGTGCAATCAATGTACGTTTCGCGTTGCTCTTCACAACATCACAGTTTATTGATTCCAACCGTTTTCAAGTTTTTAATTCTTTCACAGTCTGAGATGGAAATCGGGCAAGCCATTCCTCTAGGCTCAGTTTCCTCAAAAGAGTCTGGCAAAGCAGAATATTCTTGGTCGAGGTCCCACAAGTATTTTGTGCTGGACAAAAGATCAGGAAACCTGTTTGCTGAAGCTTCTACTCCTTCTGGCAGGTGAGTACAGCCAACGTCATTGTCAGTAACATTATTTTGTCGCTCAAAAAATATCAGGTCTCGGTTTGTTCGGCTCCAATTTCTTCTGGCAGATAAACACAAACAGTTAACTTTCCAGACATTGAATTTGTTTTTTAGTTTTTGCGGTGTGTTATATCATGATTAGATTGATGGACTTATTTCTAAGAATCAACACTTGCAATAATTTTACACTAATTTATTTTTTCTATCGACTGAGTAGGTTACGATTCTTCCAATAGATTGATGCTTACGTCTCTAATCTAATTCCTACATATTTTATGCAAATAACACTTTCTCTCATCCTAACGCATTCATAAATCAACTTCAGACATCCTCATGCTCCTATGATGCAGTTGCACACATTAACTTCTACCCCAGTCGTGCCCGACTTTTTAAATCCATATTTATACAATAATAACATATATAATATAAATTCATCCCTCTGCAACTCATCTCCCCGCAGCTACGGCCTGAGCATCGCTATTTATGAGCCGCCTGCGCCTGACGTGCAGGCGAGCCTCAACGTGGCCGTGGGGCGGCAGGCGAGGCACCAGGCGCTCCACAGCACGCCTGTCGATGTCACGGCTAAACCCGCGGCGTTGATCGACACCACGCAGGTCTTGTTATTTTATTCCATAATTATCTAACCAATTTTAGAAAAAATGAATTGTCATCTTGTATGTCCATTAAAATGAATGAGTATCATACATGACTTGTCATAATTTAACAGCGTTGTGGGATTCTGTCATAATCTTTTACCGTTTGCATCTGTTCCCAATAGACTGGCACTTCACTTCTCAATGCACTCGAGGTGACTCTCACTCGACTAAGATGGCGCGCAAGTCACGGATTCTCTTTGAATTGGACAGCCGCTGAATTTTTGACCCATGAACCCAGGACTCCCTCGGTTAAAGTTGTATCGCTAGAAGGAATCCGACAAAACTCAGGCGAACATGTCTCCAGAGTCTGGCTCGCAGACTCGACCAAAACGTCTTTAGAATTGTTTATCGCTTTGAATAAAGCACAGGTTCGTTCAATTGTTCGGAAATCATGACTTTGGATTTCTCCAGCTTCAAATGTGTTAAAATATACTTTTGAAGTATACCTTTCATACATTTTTGCAAAATAAATTTTGTTTGCACCAAATTGCGTAAGCGTTATTTGTGGTGTTAATTTAATTTTGATGATCGACCAGTTTATCTAATGCACAAAATATTCTTGGAAGGAAATCCCTCCTGATGTTTTATGATGCTACAAATATTGGCACAGATAGAAGAGCACCTTGGGCTGAGCATTCTGGGGTCTGGGATGAGCAGAGCAGGCACTCTAGACTGCGGCAGGTCTTGCGAATGTTGCTGCAGTCCCCGCACGGTCTTGTCTGAAGGCTACTCAATAACTCAGACTCCGACTGCCACCTTTGTCGCTCCGATCCTGAGCCTAGACTCCAATTGCAAATGCATAAGTAATTCGACGGTCAGTGAAGTGAACCCAACATTGGACGATCAGATTGGCGGAACATCAGGTTTATCTCCCAGGCTTGCAGGCGAGCAATCCTTGAACGATCAAAGGCAAGGAGGGGCGGCGACCCGAGCGCCTTATGCTCACGCTATGAGGAACAAGCGCGTCAACGGAAAACTTGTTGATTGCAATGAAAACACCTGCCTTAATGGAGGCAGGTGCCTGCCTTCAGCTCCTGGATACAAGTGAGTTCAAATTAACAATAAAATCCAGCTTGCTTAGAGCAGATATAGTAGGTTAATTTCTTTAAGAGAGGTAAATCATTGAGCTTTTTACGATTTTTATATATCCTGTTATTAGTATGAGCTGCAAATATCAAGACTTCAAGACTTGTGAAAATTGTATTCTACTTTCAATTTTATTTTATTTAATTATTTGCCACCTGATATAATAGATCTAATTATTGAAGACCAGCAGCACCCTGCTTTTAATAATAGGAATATTAACGTAAAATTAGATGCGATTTTCTATTTGGTAATTTTCCCGCGAGTTGGCAGGTGCGTCTGCCCGGGCCACACGATTGGGCCTCGCTGCAAAATCCTGACTCGGCACTTTGCCGGGAGCGATGCGAGAGGCTCTGGGTCATGGCTTTGGCTTCAACCTTTAAACCCTTGCTCAAAACTTCAGCTACGCTTATTTTTACTCACCGGCTCAAAGAATGGAACCGTACTCTCCAGTGTTGAGAAGCACGGAAATAGGAGAGTGGGTCTGGTACTTCAACTAACAGAAGGAAAGCCGCTTTTTCGTTTGTCCCTCAACTCCGCCGCTGTTGACGTGAGCGTCAATACTTCTCTAGCAGACCTTCGGTGGCATCGTGTGGACATTTTCTGGCGAAATAAAGTACGTGTTTCGATTAATTAGAATTTTCATTTCAAATAATTCTATTATAAGCTTTGGCAATTAATTTCAGTCGTCATATAATTGCTCTAATGATGTTCACACCAAAACCATTATTACAATTATAGGACCAATTTGAAGACGGAACCATTTATTCTAACCATCTTGAAAACAGCAACTATACCGTAATTTTCTAGTCCCCTTTTCAAAGCAACAATCATTCTAAGCCACGCTTTGAATACCACAGAGCGCTAGTAAAAATTTTGTAATCTGGAAATTACGCTGTGCACTGCTATCTTCAATAGAAACTTAGCAAATAAACTCTCTCCGTGAATCACCTTCTAAAATTTTTTTATAGTAATTTATAATTTCAATTATCGCTTTAAACCCATAATATTTCGTAACTGATGAAATTGTTTACAAAAATTTTCTTTCCTAATACATTGAAATTGTTTGATCATTTGATTTATATTAAACTATCCATATTTTTGATACAAGCATTAAATTGCACAATAAGTCGGTTCATAATCCGCAGACAGTTGAGATGATCATCGACAACTGCGTAGGACAGCCCCCTGAAAATACAACAGAAGAAGACCGCGGTCCCGGCCTAGAAGAAGACCGCGGTCCCGGCCTAGAAGAAGACCGCGGGCCCGGCCTGGCCAAACAATTCTACTGCAGAAATGCTGTGCACGCGCAAGATTTGACTGGACAACTCAACACAAGAGGCGCGCCTTTGCAACTCGGAGCCATGGACGCAAGTTCCAGTGATGCATTGCACGAGAATAATGGTGATAAACAATCCTACTTCAAAGGATGTCTCAGGAATATACGACTCAATGGAGAGGTAGGAAATTACACTGTAAGCTCATAGCTCAGTATAATTAAGAGTATGTATAATTTCTGAGAATTATGACATTCTCTTCTAATTAAGGGGACCTACCTCCCTAAATATCGGAAATTTTGGCTTTTCCGTTTTCTTGACTCATTTTGTAGCTGCTGAAAAAGCGCGTCTAACGCAGGGTACCGCATGTCTGTGCGTGCTATAGTCTTTGCGTAAGACAATTTTAAAAATATATAAAATGAACATTTTTTAACAATATGTACAAAGATTTATTTGAATTAAATCTGTATATATAGATCATTACTTTTGTTAATTACTAAGTGTTTGCACTCGTTTGAAAGCTACAAACGAGACGCGTTCAACAAAGCTACTACCGTAGATGTACATGCAATACTTTTTCGTGTAATGCAGTCTTGAACTTTTATAAAATGATCATTTTATAACATCATTTACTAATAAATGGTATTTATATGTCATTATTTAGGTTAATTGCAAAGTGTTTGCACTCGTTTGAAAGCTACAAACAAGACACGGTCAACAAAGCCACTACCATTGATGTACATGCAATAGTTTTTGCTTAATGCAGTTGTAACGTTATGTAAAATGAATATTTCATATATATACATTTATATATAAAAAGTCCCATTTATAGCTTATTATTCACATTAAATTTGACATAAATAGGTCTAAAGACGCTTGCTGGTACCCTGAATGCAAATAATTGGCAATGGGAAAGCTTGGGCTACAATATCAAGACTTTTTTGGGCATATTTTTCTGTTTTCAATGAATTTTACTTTATTTGGCTCTCCTGAACAATTCAAAAATCCAAAAAAAACGCCATCTTAAAAAGTTTATAACTCCAAAAGTTGTAAAGCTACGGCAATGAGAGACATACCATTCGATTCGTACAAACCATACCTAGCGACTCTAGAAGCTTTTTTTTCGAATTTGTACATGGTTTGACTTGTAGATGGGGGAGAAGGGGGGGGGAGGGCTGGGAAAAATGGGAAAAACGCGCATAAAAAGAAACTATAGGGAAAGTGAAAAAAAGGATGCCAGAGTTGATAGGTATGGTCTTTACGAATCGAATGATACGTGTCTTGATGTTGTAGGACGATATTTGTAGGAGGAGATAGATTTTCTATAGTACCCGGTATTAGCCGTTTTCTATGAATATCACGTTTTCTATCAATTTTTTCGGAAAATTCGTATGAGCAAAATGTTATTTTTTTACATTTTACGTCTGAATGTGAAGTTTCACGATGATCGGATAATAACTGTAGAAGTTTTTACGAAGGGAGGTAGGTCCCCTTAAGAGCACGTATAATTAAGAGTAATTTATAATTGTATGTATAATTTGTATGAAAAAAGAGTATGTATAATTATAATTATAATTACAATGTATAATTTCACATCTAATAGAAGTTCTCAAATCATGAATGCAAGTTTTCCGTACATTAAATGTTAACAATATTTAAAATTCAGAATTTAATTACTTCATGATAAATATCATTCATTCTGCATTCCTGTTCGAAAATTTTCAGTACATTGAATAATGAACAAAAAAAGTTTGGGCGTTGAAGCAGGTAATCTTCTTCAAATTAATAGACATATAATTAATCTTATATAATTTTGATTCATTACCCGGAACATTCAGAAGTCTAAGATAAAATATTGAAGAGATACTCTAAATTAGTCTGCACTGTCCTGCAGAGCCAATATCAACAGATGTTGGTTGTAATCATAGGTTTTTCAGCTCAAACACCTCGCTTAGAGAAATTAACTATCGTTACTCTTTTCCGACCGATACGCTTTTATTGTTTCGTGACTCATACATGACTTCTATCCATCACAAAAATTTCTAGCACAAAGCCCTAGATAAACTTAACATCGCGCTCAGTGCTCAAAACTAACATGAGATTAATTTCTTTATTAATTTATACTTTATTGCTTCCATTTTGAGGATAATTTTTAATATTGACGATTCGTAATAGATTCCCAGCAACAAGTTGGAGTACAAGATACTATTCATAAATTCAAACGAAGAGAGGTCGTACTGCCATTAAAAAATTCTCTTAAGTTAACTCAAGCTCACATGTAAAGAAAGTTAACTCAAGCCCACATCTAAATATAGTTAACTAAAGCTCACATGTAAATAATATTATTTCAAGCTCACATGTAAATAAAGTTAACTCAAGCTTACATGCAAATGAAGTTAACTCAAGCTCATTTGTAAATAAAGTTAAATTTAGCTCACATGTTAATATAGGTAATTCAAGCTCACATGTAAATAAAGTTAACTCAAAACTCAAGCTTACATGTAAATGAAGTTAACTCAAGCTCATATGTAAATAAAGTTAACTTTAGCTCACATGTAAATAAAGTTAATTCAAGCTCACGTGTAAATAAAGTTAGCTCCAGCTCACAAAGATCACATTGAAATGCAGCTAAGTTCGTCCGCCTGACAATCGGATCTCGATTTCAGTCCAACTTTGTATCATCAATTTAATACATCGTGCATGAATTAATTATTGAAATAAAATTATAAACGAGTCTTAGTCTACATTTATCAACGAATACGCGATGAAAAATTATTAAGGGGTTTTAAGTCGCCATGCACAAACGAATGCAAGATGGAAAATCTGGGGATTTTTTTCTACAGTCAATCAATCTGGACAGATTCTTACTAGAACTTTGCATATAAGGGGAAATGCTACGACGAACAACCAAGAACCTGGAGATAAAATCTTCGAGCCCACTTCAAAAATGTATGACTTCACAGCATAGAATGCCCCCCTGAATCTTTCCAATGAGCTCAGCAAAAGCTTAGCTTATAAAATATGCAGTGCAATAATATTATTTTGTTCTGCAACAATATTTATGCATAACAATACATTGCATTAAATTCAGTTCTTCTCATCGATGGAATTAAATTGAATTGAAATCGACTCGAACTGGAATGTAAAAATACTGAGCAACAACTTTTTGGTTAGATTACGTGGTAAATGATCATGGTAAAAATCAACCTTACATTATTTTAGGCAACAAGAAGCTCCACCTTTTTCTTCCTTATATTGCGGTTTGCTTTGTTGCTCCTGCACGCAGCAGCACACAACAGCTGCACACAGGTTATTCCTAATAAAATTGAGGAAATAACGAATTATTTTGCGTCATTTCCTCGGGTACGAACAAATGCCGCTCGAAAATTGCACCAAATTTCCCCATTATTTGTAGCTTGGAAAGATTGAGGCCTGCGTTCTGCACTCTCTGAATCCTGCTAGTAAATGTTTGGTCCAACTTTTAAGTTATATTTCTTCAGGAGATGTTGTAGTATTTAATGTTTAAAGCATAGTATTTAAACTTTAAAACATGGTATGAAAATTATAATTTGTAATAGTGTATGGGTACTGACAAAAGCCGCTAAATAATTTGCAATAATTTAATATATAGCAAAGAATTAATACCGATGTCTGGAAGCGTTTTCTTGGAAGTTGAACACAGCCATGTTCAACACGTCCAGCGATGCCGCTACTTGCGCTTCGGAAAACAAGAGCAGAAATGCAGTCCATCAGATAGCAGATATATTCATGCAGAACTCGAGTTCGTTTGATCACAGAAGAGGTTTACTCCTCATTACGCCCCGGCACTTGGTTGACCCGAGTCTCCATGCTTTTCCGCCTGAGTCTCTCCTGCCATTTCTTGCGAAAATTTTCTCTCTCTAAAGGGGTAGCATCCTTCTTAACAAAGACTGAATTAAACTCTGGGAATTCACTTAGTTTTCTCGTTTATTGTTTACTACAACAATAAACAATTGAGTTTACTGTCGCGAAGACTGGCGCTTCAAGCCACAAGGTGATGGAATTTTTCGTTTTGGAAGTGACTATTATTATAAATCTAGCCTCGCTTTTACCAATTATGACACAATGTTGCACAATAAAGCCTCTTGAGCGCTGTTAATTCTACATGCCATACTTTATGCTTCTCACTGTGTTGGCGATGTGATATTTCGCTGCCTGTTGAGGGTCGCTGTTATGTAATATTTTTGCATCGTCTTACCTAGATGTGTGAAAAATGCTTTACTTATTATTTTGATTGTCAGCGCTACCAAATAAGGAAAAAACGCTTTACAGCGAGCACATATATATTAAAAATTGTAGCGTTTTCTTGTCATTGTGCTGCATTAATTATAACACATGAAAATAATGCTTGATTTTCATGTAATCCGTGTATGAGATTGGTGGCATATTATTCTCATTCATTAGTAATTTAAATGACACAATGACACTGCTACAAAATTTGCCCCAAGCTTATAGGTAAATAATAGTTAACTCCCTCAAAACTCACATTCTTGCCAGGGTTATAAAAAGTAAAAAAAAAAGGCTCATAAGCGTATACCCTCGCAAAAGTGGATTAATTTAATTATGCTCTTGTGTATCTTTAAGCTTTTAATCTGCATTCTGATTGACTGCAGGTTAGACTCATGTGCACATCAACATTAAACATGTAAAATGTAATTTTTTTATTTCAACTGCTTATGACTTCGTCATGAAGAAAGTTTCAGCGGCATAGGATCAAAAAATGTAACTCAGTACTCACTGCAGTGAGTGACAGAGAGCGCATTTTCTCGTCGACGAAAATGTGAAGTCACGGACGGACATGGCGAGCACAATAGTGCATTCTTTCCATAAATGAGAAAATGCACTAAAAGCTATACAACCTTTGCCGTTAGCTTCATTTCCAAGTGAATTTCCAAACTCTGCCCACTTGAGCCACGAGCGCCGCATGTCCTCTCAGGTTCGGCAACGTCCTGGAGCTGACAGCAGACGACGGCGACAGGGAGCTCCAGAGGCTGTCACAGGAGGAAGAAATGTCATCACTCGCCGCTCCTATGCAGTGGCGGGATGAACATTTGTGGGGAGCGGATGCTCCTCATCCTGGCGGTAAATCTCCCAGATCCGTTGGCGAGAAGCCCGTCATTCACACGAATTTCAAAGAAGGTTAGAAACTTCTATTTTTTATTCCTAAATCTACTGATTATTTACTTTGACATTTTAGGTGTTCACAATTTTTTTCTGGTGAAACTTAACAGATACACGCCTATAATTGAAAAACATAGAGACAACAGCTCGGTCAATTTTATCGATGATCAAACATTCATCGCTGCCGATCCCTCTTTTCCTTCTCACTCAATAACCTCTCGTCAAAGATACTGAACCAAAAGGTACCTCAAACCTCTCAATAATGTGGCCCAGGCTGCCTGGACGACGTGCGTGAAGGTTGAATTGGTTTTTACTCGACGTTCGTGTCTTTTGCTTCTCACTCAATAACCTCTCGTCAAGATACTGAACCAAAAGGCACCTCAAACCTGTCAATAGTTTGGTCCAGGCTGCCTGGACGACGTGCGTGTAAGCGGTCGACGGCTGCCGATGCCCCCGGCCCTGAACGCCACCCGCTGGGGGGCCGTGGAGGCTGCGCTGGACCTGGCGTCGGGGTGCGTGCCACCTTCAGCCTGTGTCAACGTCACCTGCTCTCCGCCCTACAAATGCCTGGATACTTGGAAGCAGTTCAAGTGCGGGTAAGAAGCGTCTTTGTGTCCGCATTTGGGTTCAGCTTTTGTCTAGACTATAACTTTTGGTGGGTACAAATTTCACCAGTGGCACAATGTAATGAATGATGCGAACGAACCTTTAAAAAAGAATTCGCATACATGAAGACATTTTTATGAGACTTTTCATTGCATTCATAACTTCACTATGTGCGCATTGTTATGAATAATTTTGGAATCTGGATGGAAGTGGACTACTCTGTGATTCTGAACGTAAGTTCATGAATTAGTTCCGGCCTTATCCCTGAAGGTATACATAAATTCATTACGCTAGGTTTGACATGGATTAAAATAAAAGGAAACTCTTTGACTCTTTTCTCTAAAACAAATACTTTAAACACAGCTCAACACAACGCTGCGTCCTAACACACAAACCACTGTTGTGCCATAACAAAACAAACACAAAAATCTCAGAGCACGCAGGGTCGAGTCCCGTAAAAACAAACACCCACCTGTCGTTCTATACAAAATACCGCTGGAGTTTACCACACAAAACTTCAGTGCAGTATGACTTCCGTTGTCAATTGTTCGTAAAAACCTCTGAAATATAGCTTGCATCCGCCAATAAGGCTGGAAGAAATGTCACTCTCTTCGGTTTGTGGTCTAAAAAGCGTTTTTTCGCCCCCTGGTCCGCAGCTGCGGCGAGGGCTTCCAGCTTAGTCCCGACGGCTCCTCCTGTCTGGATGTGGACGAGTGTCGCTACGAGCCTTGCCTCAACTTCGCCTCGTGCTCAAACTCTGTGCCAGGTAATGAAACTTTACCCCAAAGTAAGATTTTTCAGCTGATCAGGCTAAGATTGATCCCTTAATTATCTTGCTTCAATTGTTTATTTCTTGGATTGTTGCTTCAACTATGGAAATGTATTATTGTATGTTTTTATCGAGCTTTGTTGTGTAGAGGATTTTTCTGATATGGCAAGTTGCGAAATCATCGATATAGATCAGTTCCACCATACAACTGTCACTGTCAAACATTCCCGATTTGCATGATGAAATGGAGCTTATTGAGTTTAAAATACGATTCGCGACGAATAATAGTTATTTGCATGGGATATCCTGAACTAAAGTTAAATACGCTTGTATTTGTTCATAATAAATCAATCTTTGGTGTCCATTAAACTTGAATTATTAATTAGGTAATCAACCGTATCTTTCATGATATGAATAACCGGTAGAACATCGACTGTAATCACTTAACTATTCATAAGAAATGAATGGATTCACTGTAAATTTCAGAAAATGGTAAGGTGATGATGAGAAAATTATTATATATTTCTATTCATTATAATAAAAACACAGATTTCAGCGGGATATTGTATTATATTCTGTAATAATGTATTATTATTTTCATTTCTAGTTACATGTTGACGTTGGCTCGGCAAACAGACTCTCTGGGAACTAAATTGTTCAAAAGCACCAACCATACATAGAGACAAAAAAACAATCTTGTTAAGAATAAGCACCCCAGTATGAACTTGTTAAGAAAACGTACCCTTGTATATCCTTCTTGATAAAACGCTACCTAGAATAAAACTTGTAGAATAACTTTGTTAATCCTCCCTATTCCTTTTTATATTCAAATCTTCAAGAACTCATGTGTCGAAAAAGCTTCTCTCAAAATGCTATTGAAGCTTTATGTGATCATACTGCGGCAAAATACTTTGACTAAGATGTTTAGCTTATCATTTGGGATTTAACGTTTTGCAATGTATTTTTCTACATTGAATGATAATTCGTAAAAAATTTTTTAATACACATAATTTGTTTGTATTTTTCATTCAATTAACCTTAAGATTACGCACCCGAGTAACGTATGGGGTGCTTATTCTTAACATGATCCCAAAAATCATATTTATTAATTTGTGACAATTTACGTTGTGCTGGAAGTACTAATAATGGTTTAGTAGGTAAACGATAGGCAAAAATCCTTAAAGAAAGATCGTGTGGCTTTGTTAGAATGTCAGAAAAAGCCGCTTTGAATCGGATTCTTCAATTTGTGTGCAACTCGACGAATGGTCTGTGAATTCCTTTTCAATGAAAAAATTGTGTTTTAGAATGGACGATGAGGATTGCATGTCAGTATTCAAATTTAGGAGCCACAAATTCCTAAGATAAGCCATAATTTTCTCCGCATGCTGAAGAAAATCCCATAAGTGAAGACAATCCCTCCATGCGCTGCATTCACGCTGTTATAGCGACCAAACTAGACTTGGTTGAAGGGATATGAGCTTTCACCTGTTGAACTGCGCGCGTAACTCTTACCATCAGAACTAAAAAGGAAACATTAATTAATTCTATAGTACATCTCTCCTAACGACACACCGTCTTGCAAGCACCAGACGTGCCTATATGAGTATAATCATGAAAAGATAGACTTCAAACCTGGAATCACGGCACAAATTCATGAATTGTTAAGCCTAAGAGAAACTATCTCCTTTGAGATATTGCACCATGTTTCTCCACAAGTTTTACGGTAAATTGAGGGAGTTAGAATACGGACCTCCAGCTGAATACCTTCTTGCAATAGCGTCCTTGTATATTCCAATCAGCCATGTAAGGCTGGCTGAGGGTGATCCACAAAAGAATAATCATACCTGGAGCCTTTTAACCGCCTTTTCTATAAAGACTCTTGCATGACTGCCGTGTGCATGTGCGCCCTCAGTAGTGGAGTTTTCTTCAACTATGTATCATGGTACAGTATCAACAGTTACTGTATCCTGAAGATGAAGATGACGTAATAATGGAGTCGTAAAAGTGTACATTTTGCGTATAAGGTTTACAATATTAGGTGAATCTGTCACATTAGACGGTGAACGTTACTTTTAGGCAGAGCTGGGCAGCGCTACTTTGAAATGCAGCGGCGCTACCGCTACCGCTACAGTAAAATGTAGCGCCGCTACATTAGCCGCTACAGTGGCCAAAATTATTGGAAATCTCTAAATATTTATTGTTCTGCTATTGGGATTTACTCATAAACATTTAATGATAATAAAACATTTTCAAAACATATCAATGCAACTTTATTGCAATTAATCTAACCGAAGTAGTACGAATTAGATACAGTAAATAAAAGTTACAGTCATTTTTATGTTTTACCTTCCCTACATGGATGTATACTTTAATCTACCAAACTCAAAAATTGTCTACATATACATATAAAAAATCAGTCTTTTATTTGCATATATATGTGGATTATTTTTGAGATTGGTAGATTAAAGTGGAAATCCATGTAGGGAAGGTGAAACAAAAAAATAACTATGTAAAAATAACTGTAAGCAAACTGAAACATGAAAAAATACCTGTAAGTGGTAACTGGGAACAACTTAACAAGTAACAACTAACATGTTGTCACTAGTAACAAGCTGAGGTTGACAACATTACACCGAAACCTTTCGTACAGCTTTATTATGTAATTTATATTATGTATGTATCATGCTGGTTTTTAAATAATATTTAATACCATTAAGTAAAATCTAAAGGCTTTATCTATAAATGTAGCGGTAGCGCTTTAGCGGCGAAATCTCGTATCGCTACTTAAATATATAGCGGGCGCTACCGCTACCGCTACATGTAGCGCGCTACTGCCCACCTCTGCTTTTAGGCATACGGAAATCGTCCTCTTTGGTTTAATTTGTTCGTATTCATCCCTCATTGATACAAATGATCTGTTTTTCTTATCAAGAAGCTGTATTAAGTGCACGTCTTCGTGTGCATGGAAATGGTTCTGCTGATTAATGAATGCAAAAAAACAATTCGATTTCAGGTAAAAAAAGTTCTTCAGAATAAATTTTGCTCATTTTTCTTGTCTTCTCTCGATGTTCCTACAAGCTTTAACTCCCCAGTTTGATTTCATTTTGAATTTTATGAAAAAAAGTCTGTCATATCAAAGAACATAATACATCAGACTCATCAATGCGCAACAGCATTGATGAGTCTGCATCATTACCTACAAATCATTGCCTACATCAATGCATCATTACCTACAAATCATTACCTACATCAATGAATCATTACCTACAAAGTAATAGAGTTAATACTGTGGACGTCACTTCCATTCTTCAACATCACCACTTGCCGCCCCGTATCACAGGCTACCACTGCTCCTGCACTAGCGGCTACGCAGGCCACAACTGTGAGCAGCAGGCCGGACCCTTGGCCTTCCCCCTAGGCGGCCTGCCTGTCCTGCTGGCCTTCACCTTCTCCCTCGCTACTGTCTTAGGTCATACTGAATATGATTCTAAAACCTTGTATATTTATTTAAATCGTTCCATGTTTATGTTTAATTTAGTAAAATAATAATTTACAGTGAAATCATTTATCGTGACGGAAAATCATTCACCGGCACAAAAATATACACTTCATTCATTCTACAAAGAGCAGGTTAACACAGGTTCGGGATGTTGTGTGTAAATACATAACGTTGCCTGTAGCAGTGGAACTTCTCAGGATTATCCAGATCAGTAAGACTACTCTGCATTGCTGGAAAACAAATTTAATTGCTTTCCCCCGGGTAAATTCATAGAATTAATACAATTCCTATAGTAATTCCTAAATTTATGGTTCCCAATTAATCCTCGCAGGATACGAGGATCAGGCGTTATATTACTGCTAACGTCAGTTAACACACCAGTTAATTTACTTATCAACACAATTATACATACACACTGTGAATATCATGAAATACATACAACATTACTATACGCCCTGTTAATCTCATGAAATAATTGAATTAACAATGCAGTATTTCAGACATTTTTCTTTCTTAGTTATTCATTTACTCAACGTCTAACAATTATTTCGTTTCAGTGGCTTATCGTTAGTATTTCTTAAGGACGAATTGGCTGTTTCTACAGGTTTGCTGGCGATTGCAGTGTCAACTTATTTTTTAAGGCGCCGGAAACTCGAACTCAAGACAACGTCAGTCGACGGAACAGCAAGTAAACAAAAACAACA
>NW_025934181.1:0-22681 GCF_000764305.2 Hyalella azteca | reverse complement strand
ACGCCGAACAGTGAGATTTGCCTGTTTCTGAGAGCGATTCTAAACATTTATGTTCCACCTCTGATGCCTCAGTTGAAACCTTGCCTTTACCACCGCTTACAGCTGTCTCTTATACACATCTATCTCAAGAGGTTAATTCTGCAGATTCAGTGCATAAAAGTTTTATAAACTTGTAAAACTAGTTTTAAGACTTTTAACCGCTTAATTGTGGCAAATTATGACTGCTTGAATTTTGGTTTTAATCGTCAGGTATGCTGGAAACATAAAAACAAATTCTACAAGATATTGTTATGCTAAATGTACATTTTCACGATTCTTTCCATTCTGCTAAATTAATGGTAAATATTTGGGCGATAATTCAGGGGAATTTTAATAATATACACGTGCACGTAATTGGGAGATATTCATATTTCATGAAGATGGATGACTCAAATAAATGAATTTTAAAGGGCACGATATCGCGGCGCCCACGGCAGTTCACAGAGATAATGAGCGAGTGCCCGTAAAATCCGGACTAATTTTCCTGTGCACTAAAATTAATGCGCGCATACCGCAATTCAAGGGAGAACTCCGGAATAGTCGTTGGCAAAAAGTCTAATTTAAAAATATAGCGAATAAATAAGGAACAGATGATGGAATTTAATGATGTTGGAAATTTCAATGATTTGGTGTTATCAAACAATTTGCAAACATAAATAAGGGAACATCTAATAATATGACTGACGAGGTTTCTACTTGAATATATTTTTCTTCATAATTAGAGACATTGAAAGTGAGATGTTGGTTCTGGCCGCCGGCAGCTTCCAACTTGTCACGAGATAATAACTTGCGGGATGGCGTCTCGACAGCTCCCAGTTTTGCTCAGGCGAGGTTTCCGAGTTTGCACCGCAAACTCGGAAACTTTATGCTAAAAATTACTTTAACGAGTTACCGCAATCATAATTCACTTGAAAGCCACTAGTAATACGATGGCATCATCTTATGAGGCTTATTCGCCACAAATAAAGAAATAAATTTGGGTGATTCTACAAGACATTGATGGTTCATCGATGGAACATGGATGGACATCGATGGAACATAGATGGGCATCGATGCAACATAGATGAGGCATCAACGAACACCGCTGGCTTAGATTTAAATCAAGGCTCGTATATAGACAGCGCCGATGTCCGTTCAACGAACTCATGCATCATATGCCAGGCACGGATCTTCACCTCTGATGGCGCATCGATATGTCGCCTTTGGCCACACCTCAAATAAATAAATAAATGGCCCGGTAGCAAATAGACGAGATTAGCTAAGTCCATCGAATGACTCGAGTCTTTGATTGTTCTTGTCGTTGTCGCGCTTCTGTCCATGGACGCAGCATTCGTATGATGGAGAATCTACATACAGTCGATTCAATAAACTAGTCGATTCAATGCATATAAATGTGGATGACTACTCATACATGGCCGCTCGTTGTAATACTGCTATGCACTGTTATATTAATAAAACTATTTTTCGACCAAATAATAATATTTCTATCTCAATAACTCATTTCCACTCATCGTCATGCCGATATATCAGAGTTTTATTGTCGCTTGTTGGTAGCATGGATGTCAACTCGTCGTAACTCTTCACAAAATTATATTATAAAGTTGAATGAACGAAATTTTTCGTCCATGACTGCGCAATACAAGTAAGGTTCTATGTAAAAGTTTGAAAAAGCAATTTTCTTTTCGTGTGCTAGAAATGTGTTTTTTTTTTGTTGATAGTTGATAGCGGCTTTCATATTAGATCGGTTATTGCCGATAAATAATATTGTCTTATTTAGAATTGTTCATTGCTTCAGTCACATCAAAACCATCACTAAAGTTTAGTAAACCTTACCACTTGCGTACTTGCTTTAAGATAAATAATTTTCTTCTTGTAATATTCTAATCATTATTATCACTTTCAAATAATTAGACATAAATCATAATCACATGTAATTTCTGATTACCGTTCTGATTTAAATTCACATTAAAAATCGGATCATCTTTGCTAGCTACGATATTTATTTTTACCAATATTCTTCAGGATCTAACTCTTATCTAAGCGAAAAACATTATCATAATTTGGCATAACGATATTGATGACTGTTAGTGGTCATCAGACTTGCGTGCACTGTCTACATGAATGAATGTCTTAGCATGCCAAGATATAATTGACTATAAAAACACCATGGAATCTAAAAATGGTCTTCCGTTGTTAATAGCACTCGTATAACGTGAGCCTTGAGGCTCTTCTTTTCCCCTCTCACACTCATAATAACATCCCGTACCCAACTATCTTACGACACATTCTATAACAATGCTAAAAATTTGCTTCGTTTATACACGCGAAAACTGTAAATAAAACCCATGAAAAACTGTGCTAAACCGGATAAATAATTAACCTGACCTTCTACGTATTGATTTGATTCGTCATGCCTGATAAAGAAGTAAAGCTAGATAAAGAAAACGTACTTTCGACGACAAAATCAGTGCGCGTCTTCACAGAGGAAAACAATCCATGGAGCCACGAGCTCAAATATGTGTTTAGCCCATGTAAACTCGATTACGTTTTTATTAAATCTGGATTGAAGAATTTCAATTCTTCTCTTTTGGACAGCAATCACCGCGGTGGAGCTTCCCAAAAAATCCAATTCACCAGATCCGCTAGCAAATTTGAGTTGCAAAAACACCTCAATCATGTTTTGTCAACAAAAAATTGAACTTAAACTCACCTAGAATTCTGTGTAAATTTAATTTAAAGGTGCTTTTGTGCATTAGATCTGGAAAAAATGTATAATAACCTACGTCTGTGAGTTTATACAAGTGCAGGGAGCGTAATAGTTAAGTATGATTGTAGCTCGGTGGTTTGCCAACCAAATCTACTCAACCGATTACTATGAAGACCGGCTGAGCACCATAGCAGTTTGCAGATAATGGTGAGCATAATTTCAAAGCAACGTTCACGAGTTTCGTCGGCACTTACGAAGCGGGCACAGAAAATTTATGGAGGCGAAGAAAATTAAAAAGTTCATTAACATGGATTGCAGAGGAAATTGTTAAGATTTGGTGAGAACTACTATATAGTATGAGACAATCATGTGAAATCTCTCATGTCAGTAATAACTACTGCAGCCATGTGGGAGCGATGATAAAGTGGTTCCTTCGAAGTCTTTTCGAACAAATTGTTTTTGTCCGGTTACTAGATCGAAGAGTTTTTAGACTCAAAATATAAGCAGTAGTTTGAAACTAGGGTGCGTTTAAATGGAAAAACTAAATTTAAAATTTTGCATGCAGTTTCGTTAGTACTCCGGTTCGGGATGGGGAGTTATAATTTAGTTTTTTAATCCTGCATGAAGCTAGAAACGGCGCTGTTCTAAAATTTCTTTGGAGCAAAGGAGTTAATGATAGGATCTCGGTCAAGCCACTTGCCTCGAAATAGGGAAATAATCAGGACGGTCATTAACTTCATAATCCAGTTATCCCCAGGAAAATTTGACTCCTATTTTACAACTTGCTTCGCTTCCCGGATGAACTGAGATCAAATGCTTGTAAAAGGTATTTAAATTAAGGGATTTTGTATTCCTTCTAATTCCTATCTTGGTAAATGCATCAAAATATTGGAAGCTGAACGTAAAGTAGAAGCTAACAAACTTCAACGCATATACAAATGTTACATCATAATATAGAGAGTTAAATTTATTTATGTGGAAAAATACTGAAACGCTGAGGATTTTTCTCACTTAGAAATAACCCTGCTGGCCCAACATACTTGCTAAATTCTTAATTTTGAGAATTTTTATGCAAGGATTTATCAGTGATAAAAGTATTGAGATGGCGAAAAGTTATATTCAGTGAAATGAAGATTAAAAATTTATTGAAATATGATATATAAAAATTGATTTTAAGAGTTAATTCAGGATTTTCCTGAAACTGGGAAGGAACATTTACAGCACAAGTCACTGTATAACCCGTGAAGCAATCGAACATACTGTATATGACAACATCTTGTTCTTGATAGGGCAACGTGGGGCAGCGCGCCCCCCACTTTTTTCAAACTAAATTTTTGATGAAGTTTTAATTGATACGAGATGGTTTTTTGTTTTGTTTAAAGGTGCAACTAACGAGGAATGTATGATGTGAATTAGACGCCTATAGAGTTATTCAATTTTTAATGAAACACTATTTTGTAAAAAGTGTCAAAATGGGCCCATTGCCCCACCCCTGGGGCAATGGGCCCATTTTTCGAACAAATTGTTTTTGTCCGGTTACTAGATCGAAGAGTTTTTAGACTCAAAATATAAGCAGTAGTTTGAAACTAGGGTGCGTTTAAATGTAAAAACTAAATTTTAAATTTTGCATGCAGTTTCGTTAGAACTCCGGTTCGGGATGGGGAGTTATAATTTAGTTTTTTAATCCTGCATGAAGCTAGAAACGGCGCTGTTTTAAAATTTCCTTGGGGCAAAGGAGTTAATGATAGGATCTCGGTCAAGCCACTTGCCTCGAAATAGGGAAATAATCAGGACGGTCATTAACTTCATAATCCTGTTATCGCCCGGAAAATTTGACTCCTATTTTACAACTTGCTTCGCTTCCCGGATGAACTGAGGTCGAGTGCTTGTAAAAGGTATTTATATTAAGGGATTTTGTATTCCTTCTAATTCCTATCTTGGTAAATGCATCAAAATATTGGAAGCTGAACGTAAAGTAGAAGCTAACAAACTTCAACGCATATACAAATGTTACATCCTAATATAGAGAGTTAAATTTATTTGTGCGGAAAAATACTGAAACGCCGTGGATTTTTTTCTCACTTAGAAATAACCTAGCTGGCCCGACATACTTGCTAAATTCTTAATTTTGAGAATTTTTATTCAAGGATTTATCAGTGATAAAAGTATTGAGATGGCGAAAAGTTATATTCAGTGAAATGAAGATTAAAAATTTATTGAAATATGATATATAAAAATTGATTTTAAGAGTTAATTCAAGATTTTCCTGAAACTGGGAAGAAACATTCACAGCACAAGTCACCGTATAACCAGTGAAGCAATCGAACATATATGACAACATCTTGTTCTTGATACATCGATTTTTAGGCTCAATCTAAAATAACTGGAAATATCGTGTATATTTTTTTCTATTTTCAAACAGGTTTCATTGAAGACCAGAGAATTTGTTTTATTCGCAATTTTCTTAATAATTTTTTCAATATATATAACAATATTTTAGTTTGAACTGGCAAATCGAAAATCAGGGTACCGATGGACATTTTTATTTCGTTAACGACGTTTCGAATGTTTCAATCATTCATTATCAAGGTAAAATTAAAATCATTCTCTGGTCTTCAATGAAACCTGTTTGAAGAAGAAATTCTGCCAACCTATACTAATTTTTCCTATCTATAGATGTTTCCAGTGATGATACGAGTGCTTCAAATTTTATCGGTATATTTAAAACTCATGTCTTTATTTTTAATGTTGCCGAAACTGTTTGTGATGATGCGTAATTTGTAGTACAATCCTTCGCTTAAAGCCATACCGTATAGTGTATACGCTGACTACTGGTCAAGACTATTATTTTTACTATAATTCACCAGTATAGAGTATACTGTAGTTCACCGCTAATTAAGACTATACTTTTGTGGCCTGCAGAATTGTTTCATTAGCGTAATTCGTTAACCAATATTTATCTGCTTATATATCATTTCCTTACACGCGTTAGCATCGAATTGAAAGCTACAAGATACATGTTCTACCTCGGAATGAGATGCAGTTGAACGTTTATTGGGTGGCAGAAGTTACGAATGTCCAATACGAATGATTATAAAACTTTTCGTACATGACATCCTGTTACTCGTTCATATTTCCCTATACTTTATATGGTTAAGAACCTAAATTTGTAGAGAGAACAGTATATGTTCTCCGCATGTGCATATCGGTGACTCATGCGAGCGTTATTACAATACAGAATTTAATCAATGTTTATACGTAGAGCAGTTCTCATTGTCAAAATGATCGTCTCAAACTACCGCGACCAATTTGATGCAATTAATTGGCGCTACGAATATTCCTGAGGAACTTGGTTGGCTCGTAAGGAAATTGTCGACTTCAGTCCTGCTGTGCATTGGTTAATGCGCTGCTTCCTGGTCTCTGGTGCTGCAACTATGAACGACATTAAATGCATTATTGCGTGAGGAGCTGGAAAAATATGAATATTGAAGTGAAATAATAAACAAGAATTAATATTTAGCGTCGATTCCTGGAAATATATAATTTGTAAGCCATTGGCCATTTATCGATGAGCTCAAAAATACTCGCTTGTGTATCATTACCTGCATAAAATTAATATGTTCAATTAATCAATGTCAGAGATAATTTAATATGAAGCATTAGATCTGAATTTATAATAAAACGCTTCATCATTACGGGATGCAAATAACAGTTTCTGCTTAACGTCCACCTTAACTTTTGTACAGACGCAAATTTTAATGATATGCTCCATAAGCGTGGACAATTTGTACATCAGATTCAATGTGATGACTAAGTTAATTTAAAACAACGGCAAAATCAAGGGAAAAGTTAACTAAACGTGCATAAATCTGCTTGAAGTGAAGCACCAGGAAGTCTTGTATTGCGCTTCATAAATGTTTAGTAACGACGGAATGCAGACAAGCAGAATTATGAAGTGCAGGAATGGGGAAGGCGCAGGATTAGATGCAAATATTTTGTCCGCAATGCTGGCTAGCAAGAATCATTCGGTTAGCATTCGTAAAGAGAAATACATTCAAAACAGAAAGCCAAAACTATAACATTATTCCAAAGCATTAGTTTTGCCTCGTACAACGACGAGATGCAGCGCTTATCATAGGTTACCGGCACAATATTAAGCTTTAGATGTGGATAATTCTGCGTCAAAATCGTCTTACTTTGAGGTATTCATGAGATTCTGCATAAAATATTTGTATGAATCAAGTTTCGAAATAAAAAATAATTTGTTTCCTGATGAATATTGTACTAAGATAAGATTTATTAGCTCGAACATCCTGAGCATGATTTCGCTCATCTTCTTTGCTATGAATCCTGAATTTAATTCATTCTTGATGTATTTCATCTAAATGGGTTTCCGTCGCGCTCAAATCAATAAGTTCCTGTCCAAGCGATAGTTCGATATTTTTCCATAAGTATATAGCAGAAAATCTATTCATTTCACTTTGCCCTGCTTTGGCAGCTTTTTGAAACCTTGTACAACGTATAAACATCCTATTCATGAAATATTTTCGGATGATTGTTTGCACGCTTTTCTGGTAAATCATTTCACTATTGGTTACTTCTTCAGGTATATATGGGTATTTTATTCCTGCCTGAATTCGGTCCTCTCTGGTGTACGAGTACAGTTGTACGCAGTGCGCATCAGCGTACATCAAAATTGTACCCCTTACTTCAGACTAAACACAGTGTCAGGAGTTTCCTTTCTGGAGTTCTTGGCTCATTCACTCATTCAGCAGGGCACCCCCACGCCGAACAGTGAGATTTGACTGTTTCTAAGAGCGATTCTAAACATTTATGTTCCACCTCTGATGCCTCAGTTGAATCCTTGCCTTACCACCGTTTACAGTGCTTATGCTTTTGACATTATTAATCGATTGGGTTTTCGTTCCTTTCACTGTTCATTCAGGATTTTGGTTTTTGTGCCTTCCGTTTTAAATTTGGTCTTTTAGAGCATTTTCTCATTTATGGAAAAATGCACTAATGTGCTCGCCATGTCCGTCTGTCTGTCTGTCTGTCTGTCCGTCCGTGACCTCAAGTTTTCGTCGACGAGAAAATGCGCTCTCTGTCACTCACTGCAGTGAGTACTGAGTTATATTTTTTAATTTCTCCTCGCATACTCAAATTTGCAAGATGAAAAGCGCAAACTCTTGAGGCATACTTCAATAAGTTATCGCGTAAGAGGCAATTCAGACAATTACAATTTTTGCAGAGACTCAATTTAAGAACTTTTTATCGGATAATATTTTTTCAGCATTCGCACTGCTGGGCTCAAATCATTCAACGCAATAGCTTGTAAAAAAAGTCGCACAGCGCTTCATTTCGTCCGTTTTAAATTCCAGGCCCACTTGACCCAATACAATGAAAACTGCGCGGCGCATAAATGCACTGAAAAAATAACACCTGCACAGATGGCTGCATCTCGCGGCTCTACTAATTGAGATCATGGCCGAAACACAGGCGGCCGACCACCGAAAAAACATTGGCCGTCGATGATCTGATGGCTATTTTCCATAGAAGTTTTTCCGGACAGCAATCATTCCCCGTTAATTGCTATGCAAATGCTCTTAAATATGGAAGCCCTAGCCACTTGTTGTACATATGGAAGCCACTTGCTGACAGACCGCTTCAGGATATTTGTTTATTCATCAGGAACAGAATTAATTCACCGTGGCTAGAATAGATGCGTAAACATCAATTCTACAATGTCATCAATTTAAACGAAATGCTAAGTTTTCGAAGAGTCGGTAACACCGACTGATTCAATTTACCTCGAAGCAGTTGAGTACAACGGAACATTAGGTAACTCTCTCCGCATGATACAAATTACCATTTGTCGTGGCTACTTCCATCGTGTCCTGCCTGTATCTTTCTTCCTATTGTTATTATTTGCATCAACTTTTCAAATGACAAGCCTCTTGCTAATTCAATAGCTGCACCAGCACTAAGTTGACGAGCCAGCTCCCTAATACAGGGTTACATTCCCTACTATAGTCACGTTTGTCAACTTCTACGATTATTACAGCCCGCTTCATTTCTCTAATTATTATTTCGAATTCACAGTTTAACTAGACAATTACAGTCATTTTTGAACATAATTCATTTTTCTTCGACTTAAATTAGTTTAATTAGACGACAACAAATATCGAAACCGTGAGCGCATAACGACTCGCATGGCAGCCGAAAGTGTCCGCTCGACAGTGAGCTCCGCTATTAATGTCAATGTAATTATTCCTCGACCTAAATTTTCTTATGCTATTGGAAAAGGTTTAATGCTTGTCGCATCAGAGAGACTGCTCCGGAAGGGGTAGAAGTTTGCTGCAGCTTTAGAAGTCAATGAGATGTAATTAATAAATTTTCGCAAACTTTTATCAGAAGGAAATCGTATTCAATCTAAACGATTCTGACAAATTCACTTAGTTGTCGTACAGGAATTTATGTGCACACTCGGACGCAAAACCTTGTGTACATTTCTAAGAACAGCTAATCGTGACTAGTTAATTCATGTTTTTCTGTATATATCTCTTAAATAATGAAACATCACGGACTGATGAAGCAAGATATTAGTTAATAAAAAAATTTGGTGAGTCGCATTTGAAAAAAACATATTGGCTCTACATGAAACAATAAGCGTTTCGGAGCATTCTTTCAATCGTGTTACATTGGTCCAGGTTAGGAAAAGTTTTGTAAATTTTATAGTGATCATGGGACGAGTTATCGACGTAGTTCATTCATTCATCACTAGATAGGTAGCACCACTGGCATGACTTTTGATTATGTTAGGGTTTAGTTCCATATTTCTTGACCATTCCGGGACTGATCCGTCTTTACAATGAGAACGGCGTATGAAATTTATTAACAGCAAATTTCTACTTGGAAAGACAAATTATAGAAGAGTTACTAAATGAATGTGTGAAAAAATATTATATATCCAGTTGTTTCATGTATTTTACTACAGTTGTTACATTTGATTTTTAAAATAATGCTATTGACAATTTCATGATTACTTTCACTTTGCAGAACTGGGGTAACTTTTACCCAAACATTTCAACACATCTTGATTATTTTACAAAGTCATTTAGGGGTCTCAAAACGATTTTAATTTAATGAAATTTAGGTTGTTTATACATTTATGTAGATTAAAAATTATTTTAATATAGGAAAGTATCTTCGGCGTTGAAGAATAGGCCTGGATAGGCCTGTCGCTGATTCTAGCTCTTTTCTTTCGAGTCAATTAAAGTCAATTTGGCAAGAGATGGAGATATTAAAACTATGAAATACGCTTATTTCGGGTTAATTTAACGGCACTTATTCATCGCAATGTCTTACTAAAAATTTTCTACTTACTCCAGTCACTCGAATAATAAAGCTTTCTCACAAATAGCGCAAAATTCTTGTTGTCACCGACATTTCCTCAATCAAATTATTCGGAAATACACCAAAAACATAGGTTTGGTTTCCTTCAACAGAACTTCACATCAACTATGCACCCCGTGTACTCATTACATTCAAGGTAAACATGGGGGGACCGTCTTTGGTAAAGGTCTCTGGGCTGGCTTTGTGTTAGTTGTAGTCAAAGAACAAAACTCTTGTCTACTGTGAGAAATTCCTCATTTCCCACCGTTAATTAGTATATATGCTAGGGTTTGTTTATAAGATCTATTATTAACCGAATTATCATACTTCTAGAATCCGATTCTCTAACTTCAGCCGAAGAATAAGTATTACCAGGAGTCTAAATCAGGGGTTCTTCCGCGGATCTTAAGGGTCCTCATCAGCATCAGTTATAGATTGTCTCACATTATACGTGCCGCCGGTGACTAAATCTGTGTTAAATCAAATCCAATTCAAAGTGTTAAATCCAATCTAGATTCAAAAGATTAATATTTCTGCAGTTATCATTGCCGATTGCCAGTTCTATCAGCCATTCAACGGATTGTCAACTTACCTGCATCAACGTTCAAGTATCTACCATCTTCCTTTAAACCTGTTTCTCTATCCCTTGGTTTGTATGAATGTCGTCTCTCCTGCGCCTCGCCAGGCTCTCCTGCGCCTCGCCAGGCGCCTCAGGGAAGAGCTGCCAGGAAGTGGTGAGCTGAAATATCCTGACAAGCCGCCAGGCAAGTGGGATAAGCAGCGGGGAATAGGCGTCCCTCCAGTATGACCAGATCCTTCAAGTGAGAGCTGCGATAAACTTGTAGGTGACGTTCACGTTAGGAATAAGAGCTTCACAATGAAATAGATGTTGTGAAATTTTCTGTTGTATTTTTAGTATAATATAGATTACGTGACCTTTATTTAAGTATTCTGCTATTTCGAATAATAAATGACATTCAGTTAGAGAAAAAAGCTAATATAATTTAGAATTTATCGGTCTCAGTGAATGACAATGAAGCAGCATGAGATATGATCGTCAACAATTTTTTTTCTTACGTTTAAGCGAAGAATAATCTAACAAAATTATGTTATGCTCCAATAATTGATGCATCGCTTACTAGTGAACTCTCTATTCATCTAGTGATTCTGGAGGAATAAATTAATCATTGTCAGATACACTTCCATTGTTTCAAAACATCAGAAAGAATTTACCATGAAGCGGGCTTAGCAATAAACAAAGTGAATGCGATTTCAGATCGCCCGTCTAAAACAAATTGTGCACACGGTTCCTCAATTTAGCGCGCGCCCGCGAACCGGTAGACCAAATGCCAGATGGTGGTGGTCTTTCGATGGACGACATTTTCCCACCAAATTTTGACACGATGAAATTTATGTAATTTATCTAGAGGAAATTCATCAGAGGAAATACGGGTATTGAGAATCTATTTGCAACGCCTATATTTTAACTATAGATACAAAAGTGTGTAATTACTGTGTTTTAATTGTAAGGATGCAGTTTCAAAGCGAGAATTTCCCAATATTTTATCAAGTAAGTATTAAATGTTCAAGTGGAAAGCCATCCTTTCAAATTGCATCGATGCTCAAATGACGTTCAATCTCAAAAGGTTAATTCTGCAGATTCAGTGCATAAAATTTTTATTAAATAGTAAAGATAGTTTACAGATTTTGTTTTTAAGACTTCTAAACGCTTAATTGTGGTAGCTTACGACAACATGAATTTTTGGTTATATTCGTCAGGCATGCTAAATAAGCAATAAATTCTAAAAGATATTGTTATGATAAATGCACTGTACATTTTTCACGATTCTTTACATTCTACTTGATTAATGGCAAATATTTGAGCAAAAATTCAAGGGATTTTTAATGAAATACACGTGCACGTAATTTGGGAGATATTCATATTTCATGAAGATGGATGGCTCAAATAAATGAATTTCAAGGGACGTGATATCGCGGTGCCCACGGCAGTTCACAGAGATAATGAGCCCGCAAAATCCAGACTAATTTTCCTCTGCACTAAAATTAATGCGCACATACGACAACTTAAGGTCGAACTCCGAAATAGTCCTTGGCGAAAAGTCTTGTTTAAAAAAATAGCGAATAAATATGATACAGGCGTTGAAATTTAACGAAGTTGGAAATTGCAATGGTTTGGTGTTATCAAACAATTTCCAAATTTAAACAAAGAAACATTTAATAATATGACTGACGAGGTTTTTACCTGAATAAAATTTTTCTTCATAAGTCGAGAAATTAAAAGTGAGATTTTGGTTCTGGCAGGCAACTTCCTTCTTGTTACGAGATAATAACTTGCGGGATGACGTCTCGACAGCTCTCAGTTTTGCTCAGAGTGCGAGGCAAACTCGGAAACTTTATTCTAAAAAAATACTTTAACGAGTTACCGCTATCATAATTCACTTGAAAGCCACTAGTAATACGATGGCATCATCTTATGAGGCTTATTCGCCACAAATAAAGAAATAAATTTGGGTGATTTTACAAGGCATTCATTGATGGAACATGGATGGGCGTCGATGGAACATAGATGGACATCGATGGAACATAGATGGGCATCGATGGAACATAGATGAGGCATCAACGAACATCGTTGGCTTAGATTTTTATCAAGATTTTTATCAAGGTATATAGACAGTGCCGATGTCTGTTCAACGAACTCATGCATCATCAGCCAGGCACGGATCTTCACCTCTGATGGCTCATCGATATGTTGCTTTTGGCCAGATCTCGAATAAATAGAAAAAAATGCCTGATAACAAATAGACGAGATTAGTATCGACCATTGAATGACTCGAGTCTTTGATTGTTCTTGTCGTTGTCGCGCTTCTGTCCATGGACGCAGCATTCGTATGATGGAGAATCTACATACAGTCGATTCAATGTATATGAATGTGGCTGGGTACTCATACATTGCCACTCGTTGAAAGACTGCCATGCACTGTTATATTAATAAAACTATTTTTCGTACTAATTGATAATATTTCTCTCTCAAACTCATTTGTGCTCATCGTCATCCCTATATATCAGAGATATATAGGGATATCCCTATATCCTTATATTATAATAAACATCGAGCCTAATTGCTATTCCCTGCTCAACAGTAAAAAAATATAGCTCAGTACTCACTGCAGTGAGTGGCAGAGAACGCATATTCTCGTCAACGAAAACGTGAAGTCACGGACTGACAGACGGACAGACGGACGCACGGACGGACGGACGAACGGACATGGCGAGCATAATAGCACCTTTTTCCATAAATGAGAAAATGCGCTAAAAAAGTAATGTTTTCATCCTTCAAAATTTCATTCCTTACATCTAGGCTATTTAGAGAGGCGCGTTGTGAGTTGGAATTTTATCGTTTTTCGAACCGACAAAATTAAAACGTCAATCAAAAAACGAAGGGTCACCAATTTTTTAATATCCTTCTACCTGGAGTGTCGGGGAAAAAGTTGAATGAACGAAATTTTTCGTCCATGACTGCGTAAAACAAGTAAGGTTTTAAAACTTTGAAGAAGCAATTTTCTTTTCGTGTGCTAAAAATGTTTTTTTTTTTGTTGATAGTTGATAGCGGCTTTCATATTGGATCGGTTATTGCCGATAAATAATTTTGTCTGATTCAGGACTTCTTCATTGTTTCAGTTATATCAAGACCATCACTAAAGTTTTATAAATCGTACCACTAGCGTATTTGTTTTAGGATACATAATTTTATTTCTGTAATAACATAATTATAATCATCAGCTTCAAACAATTCGACAGAAATCACAATGACAGGCAATTTCTGATTGCTGCTCTGATTTAAATTTACATTAACATCGAATCATCTTCGCTAGCTACAATATTTATTTTTACCTATATTCTTTAGGATCAAACTGGACAGACATTGGCATAATTCAAACATTATCATAATTTGGCTTAACAATGTCAGTAGCTTTGTTGGTGGTCATCAGACTTGCTTGCACTGTCATATCATGCCAAGATATAGTTGATTATAAAACACAATGAAAATCTATTCATTTAACTCTGTTTATTTAGCGATTTTTCTTATGGTTACTCTTGGTCTTCGGTTGTTAATAACACTCGTATTACGATGAGCCTTGATGCTTTTCTTCTTCCCACTGTCGCTCATAATAACATACCGTACCCAACTATCTTACGATACATTTTAAAACAATGATAAAAATTTGCTTCGTTTATAAACGCGCAAAATGTAAATAAAACTCATGAAAACTGCTAAACCGGATAAATACCTGACCGGATAACCTGACTTTCTACGTCTTGATTTGATTCGACATGCCTGATAAAGAAGTAAAGCTATATAAAGAAAACGTACTTTCGACAACAAAATCGGTGCGCGTCTTCAAAGAAGAAAACAATCCATGGAGCCACGAGCTCAAAGATGTGTTTAGCCCATGTAAACTCGATTAAGTTTTTATTAAATCTAGATTGAAGAATTTCAATTCTTCTCTTTTGGACAGCAATCACCGCGGTGAAGCTTTCCAAAAAATCCAATTCACCAGATCCGCCGGCAAATTTCAGTTGCAAAAACACTTTAATCATGTTTTTCCAACGTAAATTGAAGTTAAACTTGCCTTGAATTCTGAGCAAATTAAATTTCTAGGTGCCTTTTGTGCATACTATCTCGAATAACATACGTCTGTGAGTTTTTACTTATAGTGCAGGGACCGTAATAGTTGAGTATGATTAAAGCTCGGTGGTTTACCAACCAAATCTACTCAAGCGATTACTATGAGGACCAGCTGAGCACCATAGCAGTTTGCAGTTAATGGTGAACATAATTTCAAAGCAACGTTCACGAGTTTGGTCTGCACTTCCGAAGCGGGCACAGAAAATTTATGGAGGCGAAGAAAATTAAAAAATGCATTGACATGGATTGCCGATGAAATTGTTAGTATTTGGTGAGAACCACTACATAGGATAAAACAATAGACAATCATGTGGAATCTCTCACGCCAGGAAAATCTATACTGTACCCATGTGGGAAGCGATGATGTGGCTGCTGCGAAATCTTTTTGAGGAAATTGTTTTTGTCCGATTACTAGATCGAAAGGTTTTTGGACTCAAAATATAAGCAATATTTTGAAACTATATAGGGAAGGTTTAAATGGAAAAACAGAATTTAAAATTTTGCATGCAGTTTCGTTTGAACTCCGGTTCGGGATGGGGAGTTATAATTTAGTTTTTTAATCCTGTATGAACCTAGAAACGGCGCTGTTCTAAAATTTCCTTGGGGCAAAGGAGTTAATGATAGGATCTCGGTCAAGCCACTTGCCTTGAAATAGGGAAATAATCAGGAAGGTCATTAACTTCATAATCCTGTTATCGCCCGGAAAAAGTTGACTCGTATTTTACAACCGGCATAGCTTCACGGATGAAATGAGCATAAATGCTTGTAAAAGAAATTTACTTCGAGGAATTTTGCATTCCCCTCAATTCCTATCATGGTAAATGCATCAAAATATTGGAAGCTTAACGTAATGTAAACGCTAACCAACTTCAATGCACATAAAAATATTACGTCTTAATATAGCGAGTTAAATTTATTTATATAGAAAATACTGAAACGCTGTGGATTTATTCTCACTTAGAAATAACCTAGCTGGCCCAACTTAGTTGCTCATTTCTTAATTTTGAAAAATTTTGTTCGTGAATTTGTAGTGTTAGACATTTTGCGACTTTTATTTTGCAATAAAACAATAATTTACCTTTACCTTGGCAACACCGGTAGGAAGTTAACGTCACGCACAGAATTTTCTCGTTAGTCACTATTGTTCGGCTAATCCCCGCTGCAGGTTAGTTTAAGCTCTAATAGGTTCCTTTGTATTGTCTGAATAATTGTTATATTGTATTATTATTATTTCTATTCATTTATTTTCAACGACGATCATTTATTGGATTCAATTTTCAACAGATACGCACGTTGCCAAGGGTATTATTTCTTTACACTATTTTTCCATCTTAATACTTATATTCAAAGCCCACCTTCTTGTTAATTTGTCATGCAGTAAAATCTCAGTTCCAGTCTCTTTCATTTCCATTCTTGTTTTACTGTGTGGGTAATGACTGGCACTTACCCCACAAATTTATCAATGAGAAAAATATTGAGATATCGAAAAAGTTATATTCAGTATAATGAAGATTAAAAATGTATTGAAATATGATATATATAAATTGATTTTAAGAGTTAATTCAGGATTTTCCTAAAACTAGGAATAAAACACTCACAACATTAGTCACTATATAAACCGTCAAGCAATTGAACAAATGACAACATCTTGTTCTTGTTACATCAATTTTGAGGCTCCATCTAAAATAACTGGAAAATTCATGTATATTTTTTTCTATTCATAGATGTTTCCCAGTGATGATAAGAGTGCTTCAAATTATATCGGCATATTCAAAAACTCATGCCTTTATTTTTAGTGTTGCCGAAACTGTTTAAGAAGATTCGTAATTTGTATATAGTTATTGTCCTTCGCTTAAAGCCATATACCGTATAGTGTATACACTGACCACTAGGCTAGATTATTATTTACATATACTATAATCCACCAGTATAGAGTATACTGTAGTTCACCGCTAATATTAAGACAATAATTTTGTGGCCTGCAGAATTGTTTCTCCATTCACGAAATTCGTTAACTAATATTTATCTGTTTATTAAGCATTTCCTTACATGCGTTATCATCGAATTGGAAGCTACAAGATACATGTTCTACCTCGGAGTCAAATGCAGCTGAACGTTTTTTTTAGGGCAGGGGCTACGAACGTCCAATATACGAATGATTATAAAACTCTTCGTACATGACAACCTATTACTCGTTCATATCTATAAATAAATATTCCTTATAGTCAAGGACCTAAATTTCTAGAGAAAACAGTACATGTAATCCGCATGTGCATATCGGTGACTCATGTGAGCGTAATTACAATACAGAATTTAATCAATGTTTATACATAGAGCAGTTCTCCTCATTTTCAAAATGATCGTCTCAAACTACCGCGACCAATTTGATGCAATTAATTGGCGCTACGAATATTGCTGAGGAACTTGGTTGGCTCGTAAGGAAATTGTCGACTTCAGCCCTGCTGTGCATTGGTTAATGAGCTGCTTCCCGGTTACTGGTGCCGCAATTATGAACGACACTAAATGTATTATTGCATGAGGAGCTGGAAGAATATAGATATTGAAGTGAAATAATAAATAGGAATTAATATTTACCGTCGATTCTGGGAAATATTTCGTTTGAAAGCCATAATGGCCGTTTATCGATGAACTCAAAAATACTCGATTGTGTATCATTATCTGCATAAAATTAATAAGTTCAATTAATTATTGACAGAGGTGATGTAATATGAAGCATTAGATCTGAATTTATAATAAAACGCTTCATCATTACGGGATGCAAATAACGGTTTCTGTGCGAGTAGTTTCTGCTTAACGTCCACCTTAACTTTTGTACAGACGCAAATTTTAATGATATGCTCCATAAGCGTGGACAATTTGTACATCAGATTCAATGCGATGAGTAAGTTAATTTAAAACAACGGCAAAATCAAGGGAAAAGTTAACTAAACGTGCATAAATTGCGATTAACCATTTAGTTATACCTGCTTGAAGTGAAGCGCCAGGGGAGACTTGTATTGCGCTTCATAAATGTTAAGTAGCTGCGGAATGCAGACAAGCAGAATTATGAAGTGTAGAAATGGGGAAGGCGCTGGATTAGATGCAAATATTTTGTTCGCAATTCTGGCTAGCAAGGATCATTCGGTTAGCATCCGTAAAGAGAAATACGTTCAAAACAGAAAGCCAAAACTATAACATTAATCCAAAGCATTAATTTTGCCTCGGACAACGGCGAGATGCAGCGCTTATCATAGGTTGCCAGCACAATATTAAGATTTGGATGTGAATAATTCTGCGTCTAAATCGTCTTACTTTGATATATTCATGAGATTCTGCGTAAAATTTTTGTGTGAATCAAATTTCGAAATAAAAAATAATTTGTTTCCCTATGAATATTGTACTAAGATAAGATTTATTAGCTCGAAAATCCTGAGCATGATTTCGCTCATCTTCTTTGCTATGAATCCTGAATTTAATTCATCCTTGATGTATTTCATCTAAATGGGTTTCCGTCGCGCTCAAATCAATAAGTTCCTGTCCAAGCGATAGTTAGATATTTTTCCATAAGTATATAGCAGAAAATCTATTCATTTCACTTTGCCCTGCTTTGGCAGCTTTCTGAAACCTTGTACAACGTATAAGCATCCTATTCATGAAATATTTTCGGATGATTGTTTGCACGCTTTTCTGGTAAATCATTTCACTATTGGTTACTTCTTCAGGTATACAGTATATGGGTATTTTATTCCTGCCTGAATTCGGTCCTCTCTGGTGTACGAGTACAGCTGTACGCAGTGCGCATCAGCGTATATCAAAATTGTACCCCCTACTTCAGACTAAACACAGTGTCAGGAGTTTCCTTTCTGGAGTTCTTGGCTCACTCACTCATTTAGCAGGGCACCCCCACGCCGAACAGTGAGATTTGACTGTTTCTAAGAGCGATTCTAAACATTAATGTTCCACCTCTGTCGCCTCAGTTGAAACCTTGCCTTTACCACCGCTTACAGTGCTTATGCTTTTGACATTATTAAACGATTGGGTTTTCGTTCCTTTCACTGTTCATTCAGGATTTAGGTTTTTGTGCCTTCCGTTTTAAATTTGGTCTTTTAGCGCATTTTCTCATTTATGGAAAAATGCACTAATGTGCTCGCCATGTCCGTCTGTCTGTCTGTCTGTCTGTCCGTCCGTGACCTCAAGTTTTCGTCGACGAGAAAATGCGCTCTCTGTCACTCACTGCAGTGAGTACTGAGTTATATTTTTTATATATTTATACTTTTGTACTCTGTGTTTTTATCTGATGATCGAGCGCATCTCTAAAACGCGCATTATTAGATAATTTTTCCAATCGGCGATCGATCACTGATTGGCCAAGAGATTGAACATTAATAGACTGCAGCGTTTTTTAATTTCTCTTCGCATACTCAAATTTTCAAGATGAAAGCGCAAACTCTTGAGGCACACTTCAGTAAGTTATCGCGTAAGAGGCAATTCAGACAATTTCAATTTTTGCAGAGACTCAATTTGAGAACTTTTTATCAGATAATATTTTTTCAGCATTCGCACTGCTGGGCTCAAAACATTCAACGCAATAGCTTGTAAAAAAAGTCTCACAACGCTTCATTTCGTCCGTTATAAATTCCATGAACACTTGACCCAATACGATGAAAACTGCGCGGCCCATAAATGCTCTGAAAAAATAACACCTGCACAGATGGCTGCACATCGCGGCTCTACTAATTGAGATCGTGGCCGAAACACAGGCGGCCGACCATCGAATAAACATTGGCCGTCGATGATCTGATGGCTATTTTCCATGGAAGTTTTTCCGGACAGCAATCATTCCCCGTTAATTGCTATGCAAATGCTCTAAAATATGAAAGCCCTAGAGTACACTTGCTGACAGACCGTTTCACGATATTTGTTTATTCATCAGGAACAGAAATAGTTCACCGTGGCTAGAATAGATGCGTCAACATCAATTCAACAATGTCATCAATTCAAACGAAATGTTAAGTTTTCGAAGAGTCAATAACACCGATTGATTCAATTTACCTCGAAGCAGTTGAGTACAACGGAACATTAAGTAACTCTCTCCGCATGATATAAATTTTCATTTGTCGAGGCAACTTCTATCGTGTCCTGCCTGCATCTATTCTTCTTATTGTTATTATTTGCATCAACTTTTCAAGTGACAAGCCTCACGCTAATCCAATTGCACTAGCACTAAGTTGACGAGCCAGCTCCCTAATACAGGATTACATTCCCTACTAGTATCGTTTGTCAAATTCTACGATTATTACAGCCCGCTTTATATCTCTAATTATTATTTCAAATTCACAGTTTAACTAGACAATGACAGTCATTTCTGAACATAATTAATTTTTCTTCGACTAAAATTAGTTTAATTAGACGACAACAAATATCGAGACCATCTTGCGTATAATGACTCGCATGGCAGTCGAAAGTGTCCGCTCGACAGTGAGCTCCGCTATTAATGTCAATGTAATTAATCCTCGTCCTTAATTTTCCTGTGCTTTTGGAAAAGACTAAATGCTTGTCGCATCAGAGAGACTGCTCCGGAAGGGGTAGAAGTTTGCTGCAGCTTTAGAAGTCAATGAGATGTAATTAATAAATTTTCGCAACTTTTATCTGAAGAAAATCGTATTCAATCTAAACGATTCTGACAAATTCACTTAGATGTCGTACAGGAATTTAAGGACGCACACTCGGACGCAAAACCTTGTGTACATTTCTAAGAGCAACAAATCGTGACTATTTAATTCATGTTTTTTCTGTTAAATATCTTTTAAATAATGAAACATCACGGACTGGTGATGCAACATATTAATTAATAAAAAAATTTGGTGCGTCGCATTTGAAAAAAAAACATATTAGCTCTACATGAAACAATAAGCGTTTCGGAGCATTCTTTCGAGTTAATTTATCGTGTTACATTGGTCCAGGTTAGGAAAAGTTTTGTAAATTTTATAGTGATCATGGGACGAGTTATCGACGTAGTTCCTTCATCACTAGATAGGTAGCAACCACTGGCATGACTTTTGATAATGTTAAGGTTTAGTTCCATATTTCTTAACCATTCCGGCACTGATCCATCTTTACAATGAGAACGGCGTATGAAATTTATTAACAGCAAACTTCTACTTGGAAAGACAAATTATAAAAGAGTTACTAAATGAATGTGTGAAAAAATATTATATATTCAGTTATAAACAGTTGATTTCATGATTTCTTTCACTTTGCAGAACTGGGGTAACTTTTACCCAAACATTTCAACATATCTTGAATATTTTACAAAGTAATTTAGGGGTCTCAAAACGATTCTAATTTAATGAAATTAAGGTTGTTTATATATTTATATTGATTGAAAATTATTTTAATATAGGTTGGTATCTTCGGCGTTGAAGGCTTATTCGAATTGTCACCGATTCTTGTGCTTTTCTTTCAAGTTAATTATAGTCAATTTGTCAAGAGATGGAGATATTAAAACTATGAAATACGCTTATTTCGGGCTAATCTAACGGCACTTATTTATCGCAATGTCTTACTTACAACCTTCTACTTACTCCAGTCACTCGAATAATAAAACTTTATCACAAATGGCGGCACAATTCTTGTTGTCACCGACAGTTCCTCAATCTAAGTATTCGGAAATACACCAAAAACATATGTTTGGTTTCCTTCAACAGAGCTTCACATCAACTATGCACCCCGTGTACTCATTACATACAAGGCAAACATGGGGGGACCGTCTTTAGTAAAGGTCTCTGGGCTGGCTTTGTGTTAGTTGTAGTCAAAGAACAAAACTCTTGTCTACTTCAATTAATTGTTGATCGAAATATGCTAAATATTGAGCGATCACAGGAAAAATATTCATAGATAAAAATTATGTTAATTATAAATTTCAGGAACTAGACCCTACTGATGAATCAAGTTCATATTTCTATAATAATGGGGGGAAAAATTTATGGGAGTATAAATGCTGAACCATTGAAGTTTGGGTTTCAGGAATGACAGGGTTTCTTGCTCATCAATTAGAGGAGCTGCAGGAAACCACGAACAGAGTTCTTTTGAGAACTTTTCGCTCAGCCTTGCGTGATATGAGAACTAAGACCAGCACTAAAAGTTTGTTCTTGGCCAGCGCAAACTCGGGAAAATCTTTAAAAAGCTGCCTGCTTAGTATATCAGATGAAGTTCTTTGCTGAAAAGCAGCTTCAAATCAGCTGGGCTCTTCCAGATAATTCGCTGCAAGTTACGTTTTGCTATTGACTGCTTGATTTCCTAGTGGCTGTGAAAGATTATGAATGATCTGCTGACATGGCTATGCTCGTTTGTGGGAAGCTTAAGAAGGTATGACTCTGCATTCATAATAAAATCAGAAGACTAATCAAAACTTTTTTAATAGAATCCACCGAAACTACCGATCGACAGAATTTTAATTGTTATCCGTTTTCAAATCAGCCTTTAAACTTGAATATACCATTTTTAGCTTGGTGGCAGCTGGGTGTCCAGCATCATTATCTTTTCTTGGTCTATAAATGAATTCACCATCGTTGAGCATCCGTCAGAGGAGATCTTTCAAAGTTACCAAGCTGCTTCATAAAAACATTTAATTTACTTTGCCGGTTGATTCAAATTTACCGAGAAAGATGGTCCGGAAACAGCGAAGCGGTTAACCCGAAATTGGATCGAGCCCGATACAAGGGACCGCTTGGCGGCACGTCCAGCCAAAAGAATGGCCTCACTTATGGATATTACGAGCATGGATACGATATCACTTATGGATATTACGAGCATGGATACGATATCACTTATGG
>NW_025934180.1:0-532 GCF_000764305.2 Hyalella azteca | reverse complement strand
CGACGTCCTAAACTCATCATAAGGTCATAAGGTCATAAGGAATAATATAATAATAGTCGAATCGAATTATGACTTCAACAGCCTCATTTGCCCATCAGTTTCTTTACCTCTTGGCTGATAAGAAGGTAGCCGGTAAACTCATGAGTTTCATCAATTTGATTATGGCTTATAAATAAATAAAAATTTGGAAAATAGAGCAAAATGGAAAATTTCCTCTCAAAGTTTATGTCAGGGGTAAATAGTTATATCTTTTCGATGCAGTATTAAATTTTTTCATCGTCCTTAGTAAATTCGATCACTGTTGATTTTCCATTAGTTATGGATAGAAGACAAAGCAATTAAGGGTCTGTACATAAAAAATTATTGTAATCTTCTAATCCAATGTTCGAGAAGGGATCCTCGACCACATATCTTATTTTTTAACGTCATTATTGGTAACAAGATAGATATAATGTTTTCATACCATCAATATGTAAATATCTTGTCCTATCTTCCTGCATATTCGTTTATATTATCTAATTTTATTCTGCGA
>NW_025934179.1:0-12093 GCF_000764305.2 Hyalella azteca | reverse complement strand
CTGCATTTACGTCACAGAAAAAATAATTTCTGTCCCTGCCCTAAATACATCTCTCGGTTGGAAAGAGGCGACATAAATTTTCTAGACTGCATGTATGAAACCAATGAGAAATCGTTGAAATATGAGAGCTTCAACAGATGGTTCGTGTATAACTATTTTTAACAAGGATGCAACAACGCAGCAATTCAAGAGAAAATTATGATGTGCTACTGAACATGTTACGACTAATGCCTAGAAATAACGTTCTCTTCATTTGTTTGTTGTGTGCGTATTGAAATGAGTTCTCTGCAAATTCTATTCTTTTAAACCCAGAAGTTTACATCTTTGTTATTTTGTCTATTACTATACATTTAGGTATATAAATAGTTTGCATATTCAAAACTTGCAATTATTTTGAATTTAATTTACAATTACAAAAATTTCTATAAGTGCAAAATCGTTGTAAATTTTGAGCAAGAAAACCTAATAAAATTGCTTAATGGTGTTGCTAAAGTGTTAGTAATCACCTGTAGACCATGTTATTTCATTTTTCGATGCCTAATGTCAAGGCGAAGAAAGTCTTACCCAGCATAAACACTAACCGATTTGTAAAAGAATCAGGACCAGGACTAGTGATCCAAGCGAAGCTTGGAAGATCGCAATTAGGGTTTCAGAGTTAGACCAGCCTGTGGGTCCACCGCCGCCCAAACGCAACCGAACCTTGTCAAGGTATGCGACTGAAACTCGATGGACTCCGTGTCATTTCGCCCCCGAGATTAAGATATATACTTAATGTAACGAAACTAAATTAGGCAACTAAGGGAAGGCCCAGATGCAGGTAGGGCTCCGGGATGCAGGTAAGGCCCCAGAATGCAAGTAAGGCCCAGAATGCAGGTCAAGCCCAGGATGCAGGCAAGGCTCCAGGGTGCAGGCAAGGCCCCAGGATGCAGATAAGGCCCCAGAATGCAGATAAGGCCCCAGGATGCAGATGAGGCCCTCGAGATGCGAGTAAGGTAACCTTAGAGCTAGAGCGCCAGGTAGGAGGACGAGCCAGTACCAGTTACTTGTGGTTGAGTAGCCCCTTGGTTGCCGATCAGGAGGTCTATCTGTAGCAAGGAGCACGGGGGTTAACAAACACCGATTTATGGTTGTTCGCATTCAAATAGCAAGCATGTGATGAGAAGCCAAGGTTAGCGTATTTAGAACAGACGGGAGAACCTAGCTGATCGGTCGGAAAATACAAACATGAGCGCTAATCTGGACAAAGTGAATTCAGATTGACGTTAGAACTAGGCGTAACTACCGCTTACCAGAGAGTGGAAACAAGAAGTTCGCGTTTTACCTCCCAGGAGTTTTAACGAGCTAATGACTAAGACTACCTACGTGTACTTATTGGCTACGTAACTGCTGACGTGGTGCTGAGGACCTATGAAGATTGGCCGCTGTTGCCGTGTCGGATGAAATTCCTCTACACCATTGAAATTTGTTTTAATGTTAACATTTGATGATGGCCAACGAGGTTTCAAGGGTTTTAGCAACACTGAGACAGGGGCATCATCTCTCAATGCTTAAAAAGGAACTTTAATTTAGTATCTTGTGTCGTCCGACGTTTATTCAATATGCGATCTTTCACCCCATAAAAACCAAACATGCAAACAGCGTTATGCCGGACACAATATAACTTCAATCGCAAATTTCTAAATTGCCCTTACTAAACGACAGGCCATTAGCTACGTCCGCAACCGATTTGACCACAGAAGAGTTACCAACGTAAGACGATTCATATGCTGTGAATCAAGATTTTTTCTATCCTATCCGTGTCAATTTCGCCATTGACAAGAGAGAAAAACATCGACACCAGTGCGGAGTAGCGGTGGTAGGCGGCAGCGTGACATCTCAGGTAAAAGGTGAGGACTTTTTTAATTTTGACAATAAGATGAAGTAAATTAATTTGAAGAGGCTACAAATTATCTTGATTTTTTTTTCAGGCGAGAATACGAGAATATTTATATTTTAGGCGAGAATATTTTAATGGTTCAAGGCCTTTTAATAGACTGGATAATTGCATGGGGTGTCATCTCGACGGCTGATATCCACTATAAATGACGACTCGAATGTTAAAACTAAGAACAGTTATGTTCACTGGGTAAGGCAATTGTATCGGGCTAGGTCGTCAATCGTTTTTACTAATTATTTAAGGGTCTTGGAAAGAAGAAGTTCCGGAAGCTGAATGGATGAAAGTCCATGGATGACAAACAATATGTGCGGGAGTATAATCTGTCTCTTATACACATCTAGATGTGTATAAGAGACAGGGATACAATAATTTACAAATTTATTAAATATCACATCACCATTAATTGCTCGTGAATGAAATTAAACCATGAATAATATTTACGTTTCGATAGAAATTTGTTTACAAGACTTGATATTAGATGAAGATAATTTACGCATTATACATACATTTTCGTTACATTTATCATCNTTGTTGACGGAAGCATCTATTCTGGCGATTATACGGGTCGCCCTCATGACGCTGTCGCTGACAGCGGTTATAGCAAGACCCGATTCGTAAACAAAGGTGGAATATTTGGTACGGTGATGCCCGAAGGCCCTAATCTGGTTTGATACACGTACAGAGTCGCACGAGTGCAGTGTGCTATCATTGTAGTCGGTAGTCGCCCAGGATATCTTATAAGGGATTGCAGGAGGCTGAGTGGGCGATGCTTCAAATGCTGCTAGTCCGACTATTTTTTGCGTCAGTGTCCAGAGTATCGACTTCGGGGAGCTAATCGTAGCCCGAGCGTAGGGAGCCATCAGAGCCCCGGAGACGTCGTCCGGAGAATGGCGCTGTGCGTCATCCTGTGTTAAGTACCTCTAATCTGATTCCACCAAGACAACTTTTAAACCCCAATGCGCTCGCTCAAAGGAGGTAAGGCGGGAGCAGAGTAATATTAACAAACCCTCAACGAATACGGACGAGCTACGGCTGCGGAACAGATATCCCCTGCTGGTGGACGAAATTGATAACAAGTAAAATGACGGTAGCAATAACGACTCAGCCACAACACCAGTGAATCCTTGAACACATGATACGACCCTCAGCAGAGCAGGTCCAAAGCTGTGGTACGGCAACCTTAGTACGTACAAGTGGATGAGCAGAGTGGTTCTGCTGCGGCACAAGTTGATGAGAGTCAGACAAGCACGCCACAAGTTACAGGCAAGCCTCGTATTCCTCAGGTGAATGTCTCGTCTGTGAGACCTGCTAATTTAATGTGCCTCGACATTGTTGCTTCAAGTTCTATCCTCGATGTAAATTTCTTGGTATATAAAGGTGCCGGTAAAAGTTCATATCGCATGCAGTCTTGATTAATAATGGCATTAATTTGTGTGATCGAGAACCATCTGTAATTATAGGTCTGGGTAAAACTCGAACTTATGCATTATGTAATACCAGTCTGCTTTTAAATTTTTTCGGCGTGATCATTAATGTACCGGTAATAGTTGTTGCAAATGATGCTATCCATTATGATGTTATTTTAGGGTATTCATTTTTACATGCAGAAATAGTTTCAATCGACATGAGCAAGTAAGATTATGAAAGATTATTCTAGTGTGAAAGTGTTTCTGTATGAGAAAAATTTATTAATTTCTGTAATACTGAACGTGAATGAATAAGCATTACAGAAATAAAAATGAGAGTGAATGAGTCAGGAACTAGAGTACCGATAGTGGCAAATTTTTGTTCGGTGGTGAAGGGGAGAAAACCAAGTTTCTTCTTTGAAGGGAAAGAGGAGCAGGCATGCACAGTTTAGAATAGATGGTATTATTTTGTTATGTTATGGTTCTCCAGAAGTAATCGTCAAGCGTAAGGGGTGAAAGAAAAGTTAATTAGTGAAGGATTCTATGTGAGACGAGTGTCAACGTTTTTAGAGCTAGATGAGTTAGTGAGTGAAGTTTGGACCATTAATCGTCTGAAGAATGAAGTTGAGTTGGGTGCCTCTTGTATATGGAAGAGCAGGATGCAGTGTATAAGATGTTATTGGAAGCTAAGTCAGTTATGAGTAAGAGCGATGACGATTTAGGACGAGCCGATGTCTCGCCACATGGTATAAAATTGACAGATAACACACTTGTATGGCTACGACCAAAGCGATTTTTAGAACCCTTGAATAAAGTGATCGATAGGCAGCGTGAGGAATTGTTATTGAGCGATATATTGAGTAAAGTGATTCAGATTGGTCGGCAGCGATAGAGCCTATTCGAAAGTTTCGGGGGAGTTACGAAAGCGCTTGAATTATAGTCAGCTAAACAAGATAACTGAACATGAGAAGTTTCCGATGACTAATAAAACAGACTTAATTTATGATGGTCACAATGTACCGTTTTTTACCAAATTAGGATTAATCAGACTACTGTCAGGTTCTTATTCATGAGAATAGTCGCAAATACACTGCCTTCAGCATCCCCCACAACCATTATCAATTTAGGTGACTTTCTTTAGGTCTCCGTAGGCGCGATAGTGTTTAAAAAACGATGCAATAAATCTTGCCTGAATTTTGTTTCCACAACGTTCTCGTTTACATAGATGATATCTTGATAATGACGGAAACTCTTGAACTCTATTTATAGTTAAGAAAGTTTTGACGACCTTAGGTAAAAATGGGATCAAGATTAAAGTTTATAAGTGCGAGTTTTTCAGGGGGTCGGTCAATTTTTTAGGACATGTCATAGCTGCAGACGGAATTCCAAAGTCAACAGGAATTTATGAATGAGATTGTAAATATCCTAAGCCTATTTTAAAAAATTTGTAGGCCTGGAGAATTTTCAGCGGAAGTTTATCGACAGAAGTTTAATTCGCATCCCCTGTGGTTGAGAAGTATGGTCAGTTAGAGAAGAATTATGGGTAACTTTTTGCTTAGTTAAACAACAAAAATCAAAGAATTGTTTTCTGGTTTGTAGAAAAATTATTAAATGCTCTGAACAAAGTAAAGACAAAAAAATTAACGAGGAGTGTAAGTCAGAATTTTGTTTGAGGTTGTGATGGTCAGCTCAATCATCACATGCAGAGCATGGATTGTTGCAATATTTGTGGAAGTAAGCGAATAAAAACTAAGGTCAAGTTGAGAAAAGTCGGATCAATTCTTTATATATTTGTCAAAGAATGTTTGTTAGAGGAAAGCCTATAGCGCCGTAAGTTGTAGAGCCGCCTCAGTGTATATTGTATTTGCATGTATTGTATTTATTGATACATATTGTATCAATATAAAGCCAGGGCCTGAAACCAAATTATTCTAAGTGAGAGATTAGTTAGACGTTGAAAAACCGAGAGGAAAAGATTGGATGAAAATTTTATTTTTAAATCGGTATGTATAAATTGTTTTGTCAATCGTAAAATAGTTTTTTCCAATATGAAAGGAAAGTGAAGAGAGACTTCAATGTTTCATTTATATGTAATTAAGATGTGAACTGATCTATCTTTACTGAGCATAAGGTTCAGTACAACGGGATTTTCACAGCTCGAAGTTTATCTACCGCAGGCAACGTACGGCTAACTTGTTAGTAACCTTGATGATGCAAACTTTTCATGCACACGTGCACAAATGAAATATTATATTAAGAAATAGTGTCACGTGCAGGTAAAAAAATTTGAGCTGCTGATCAATCAGAGTTTACATTATTAAAACATTATTAGTGCAATTGTTGATGCGAAACTATACCACTAGTCATGCAACATGCACATGAGTCGCAACTGAAACATAAAAATAATTCTAGTTAATTCTGGTCCTAATTATTTCTACTTCTATTCGAGTGTTATGATTAGGTTTAGTTTTTTCATTTCTACGACCGAATGAAATTATTTCGATTTGTGTTCATTATTAGAAACTTTGATAGTAATTATTGTTAAGTAGGCATCACAAACAAACGATAGGAAAGGCCTGAATTCTTCCCATTTGCTGTAAATAATAGCCTCAATCACATTTACTTCGATCGGCAGTTACTCGATTCGATTACTTCGAGATAAACCTACAGCAGGTAATTTCCAGTGCATGCACAATGTTACTTCTAAGGCCTAAGCTAATCGACTTCGATCAATATCTTTCCCTGCTAGAATCTTCCGCATTATGCGTTAACCAGTCTAGATTGTTGCACCAATTGACATTGTTACACCAATCGACATTGTTGCACCAATCGACATTGTTGCACCAATTGACACTATTGCACCAATCGACACTGTTGCACCAATCGACACTGTTGCACCAATCGTCATTGATGCCCCAACTGACATTGTTGCCCCAATTGACATTGTTGCATGAGATGGCACTATTCTGATATTCATTGGACCGGCTGCTTTGGAATGATAAATCACCACAAATTGCTTGATATCTGCTAGAAAAGCTAACGCTTACTGAAAGAAAAGTGAAAACTATACGGATTTTCTCGGCATATTTAACTTACTGACTGAAGTGAAAAAAGTAGGCACATACCGACAAATATATTGGATGAGGTGAAGAAATTGATCAGGCAGGTAATGCAAAAAATGAAAATAATATTGTGAAAAATAAGTTAAATATACATTGATATATTTATCATTTTAATATATTAGATTTATTAATGCATAATTAACTTTTATTGCCTCATTACCTCAAATTATAATATTATGTTAGTATCCATGTAATAATTAGCGAGTTAACTTAAGAGCAACGAAAATTAAGTTGCGAAAATGATGATGATTAAATAAATAAGAGATTTTGAAAATGATCGGCGTGTATGGTGAACTAACTCAGCCTAATTAAATGCTGGGGCAGAAAGGCTGGGAATTTAAGTACGCTAAAATGGTTATATGTGAACGTAACAAACAGCCTATTTTCTGATATTCTTTTAGTTTTCCTTCTAGTTTTCCGACGCACGAATAGATGAATAAAATTTTCGGGAGTTGTGTAACGAATTCAACAGTGGAAAGTATCACAGATGTGGCGCTAATTTGGCTGAATATTTCACAATTTTTCTGCAAAGTTATGAATGCACTTAAAATAGTTTCACAGTTTTACACTGCAAAATTGCTATGTAACCTCACTAATTTTCAGCTTAAAAATCTTAATTCAGGCAGAAAACGTTTTAAAATGAGCAAAATTTCAACGATTAGCAAATTTTAAGAAGTATTGTGGTGCGTATCATTTCGTCATGAAACTATGCATTCGAGGGTGCTTCAAAATGTTCGTGGTAAACCAACAGTTAAAAAAATATCAAAGTCATCTGGTTTATTTGCATACATATGCTTTATCTAGGTCGATACACTTCTGTGAACGGTGATACCAGCCATCAAATCCACCGTTGTAAAATTAGGAGCCATTCGATTTGAACCAAGATTTGGCAGCTCTTTTTGCTGCTTCAATTGATAGAAACTGTGTACCTACCAATAATTTTTTTCAGGTTTGGAAATAAGAAAAAGTCGGAAGGGGGCTAAGTCGGTCCCATAAGGTGGATGCCGAATGATTTCCCATCGAAGTTCGCGTGACAAGCTGTTGTTTACAGAACGCCTTGCGCAAGTGCAATGTCGTGTGGAATAGTGCGTGACGGTACTGCTTCCCAATGCGGTTTTCGGCGATTTTCTCGAAAATTTGTATCAAAATCTCTTTATATTAAGCAGCTGTAACATATTTTTTATTTTAGAGGAAATCAATTAACAAGATACCCTCTTCGTCCCAGAAAACCTTCCCTCTTGACCACTCTGATTTTCCCGTGACGGGCCCACTTCCTCCCCTGAACAGCCACTGTTTCGATTGAGTTTTGTCCTAGGGATCGTACTGGTAGAGTCATTTTTCATCCCCGGTCACAATCCGCGTAAGAAAAAGTTCAGGGTTCTCACCCACTTGTTCAAAAGATCTGCGCTTGATCCCTGCTGACCTGGGCTCAACAGCCTTGGAACCCATCGAGCAGAGCTTGCTCAGTCCCCAACTACCCAACAGTAATGTTTGTGCGCAATACACGTAGATATTGAGTGTCTCTGCTACTGATTCGGTGATTATTCGCCTATCTTTTCAATTAGATCACAAGCAGCATCAACGTTTTCCTCACAAACTGATGTGCATGGCCTGCCTAAGAAAGGCCTCCTTTCTCAGTGTCCTTTAAATGAATGGACCCGTCTGCGGGACGAAACGGAGCCAGATGATGCATTAATTGTACCTCAATTTTGCCGAGGCATGTGACAGTGTCTCACATGAGGGTGGCCCAGGGTGGCCCAGTGGTTAAAGTTCAGAGTACCAAGATTGACGCAATAGAAAGGCGGGGTTCGATCCCGGCTCTGTGCGCCAGTTTCTGGTCAGAATCGGCAAGGAGGCCGGGCGGTTAAGCACAGCAGAATTGTAGCAGTGAGTTGCGAGTTCAAGCCCGCAAAATGCTGTGAATGTTCTGCGATGTTAAGAATCGGCAACAGGCCTACGGCCTACTAAACGCTGATACCGCTATGAGCAACTGTTGCGTAAATTTAATTCTTTGAGAATTGAGAGCAATGTACTTAAATGGATCAGAGATTTTCTAGTAGGGAGACGAAAACGTGTTGTCTATTATTAATAGTAATAATGGGACCTATCATACTGGGCTTTAGTGCGCAGCGGCGTGCCGCCAGTAAGCGTTCTCGGGCATGTTTTATTGGTTGCGTTTATAAACGATCTGCCAGAAGCTGTGTCTAGCATGTGCTCGATGTGCTTTCACATGCAGCTGGCTCAGGTATATATGCTGACGACACAAAAGCTTATGACACAGTGAAGAATATTCGCAGAAAGTACAGTCGCCAGGTGATCTTGACAGGTTGGTTGACTAGGCTGATAAGTGCGCAGCTGCGTTTCAACGCTGACAACTGTTAAGTAGTCCACATTGGCAAGAATAATGAACAGCAAGATTACAGTATGAGAAGACACGGTTGCAACGACAGAGTTATGATGCCGAACCATGTCTACCATAGAAAAAGATTTAGGAGTTAATGTCGACAATGACAAGTCGACAAGTTAATGAGACAATGAGAAATTTTCTAAGCATATTGAGACTCAAGTTAATAAAGCCAATAAACGACTTGGACTGATCAGACGCTCTTACATAGATGCTGAAGGGATGAAACTGTTGCTTGTCGCTGTAGTGCGTCCGAACCTAGAGTTTAGAAACGCCGCGTGGTCACCAAAACTAGAAAAGGACAAAAAATTAGTTCTAGTGTTCAAAGACGTGCAACAATGATAGTTCCGGGATTAAAAGGCAAGCCTTGTGAAGAAAGATTAAAGATTATGAAGCTTCCGAGCCTCTGTTATCAATGTCTGCGTGGTGACCTCATTGAAGTATACATGTATACCCACGGTTTATACAAAGTCCCAGAAGGATTGCTAGGCTTCTGAGCAAAGTTTAATAGCAAAATTTTGTGTCAATTAGAGAAAGCAATCATTGTCTAGCATCTGTCATATAAAAATTTTTGAGAATCAATTGACCATCGGGTAGGCATGGAAGTACAGTGATATTTAAACTGTCGAAATATAAGAAATTCCGCTGTAAACAATGGAAGTAATTTGAGAACTTTTTTCGTTGAAGACCAACATGAGGATTGAAACATAGAAACCAAAGTGTACTTTATGATGTCTTAGTCATCTGAGTCACACAACATAAGACCGAAGTCTCAAGAAGAGTTAAGATCTTACCTGAATCCGTCTATTTCGATATTAATTTTTAATTTTTTATTTGAGCGGCTACATTCTTGATCAGATATCTTTCAGTATGAACACGTCTTATTGACTCACGTCCACCCCCGAGAAGCGGGTCGAGTTGATATCAGTTCTCGGCAAGATCTTCACGGCCACGATGTTGAAGGCAGCACCCAGGTCAACCACCAGGTACGGCAAATCTTCGTTTTTTGAGATGAAGCAGCTGTCGAACAATCCGTCAGTGGCTCGAGCCACGTAACTGCAAAGAAAGATTTATTTATTTTAACAGCCTCACATTTATTTTGGTATTTCAACAAACTTCACATTTACTGGTATATATGTAAGTAAGAGCCCTTTTTTGTCTAGTTGTAAATGAATTGAACTGAAGTGCAATAAATTTAAAAATTCCCGATTAGTTGAACTTGCTTGCAACCCTTGGCAGGGTGGCTTAGTGATTACAGTTCAGAGTACTAGGCTTTGATCAGTTAGTTGTGGGTTTGATCCCTGCTTTCTGTGACAGTTCTAGTCAGAACCGACAGTTGGCATCAGAACCGAAATTTGGCATGTCTGGAACCGACGACATGCCAAATTTAGCTTATTATACGCTGATATCAATGATAATACATATTTATTGTCACTTCGTCCCTTACAATATAATCAACATTACTTTTCGCATTACCCTCCGCAATTGTATTATTCTCCATTGCCTCCAACACTTTCACGGGGAGGCTACGGAAAATCTAAATCGTTTCTTGCGAGTGAATAATAATATGACTGCTGGGTAAGCTGGCCCTGTTCGCAGGACGCAGCTTACCTAGCAGTGCCCAGGCTCTCCCAGACCCTGCCCAGCCAGTTCCCGGACGCTCCTTGTCAGTGCAGAGAACTGACAATATTACTTCCAAAATATTGTTGACTTTACCGAAACAAAAGTTATATCAGAATCGTTTTCGTTGTTACGAGAAGAAACTAAAAAATAATTATGCAAATTTTGCAGCATAATAACCATAAACTACCTCTAAAAATTGGTTTTTATCTATTTTTGCACCTGTTATTTATTCAGGCTCGTAATTTCTCAATAGATTAATTTTCCCTTGAAAACTGCCGAACTGAGTAAGATTTAGAAATATTGATTTATGATTTTAAAGAAAATACCACTTAATTATAATAATAATATCTTCTGTGAGTTTTATGTCAGGTATAAAAACTTTAATGGTCATTATATATTTTCATTTACAATAGATCATAAATTACATACAACTGCGAATTGTAGACTGAAGAAGCGCGAGTTGGTTTCCCCAGCGCCACATTCGTGGCAGGCGGTAGAGCTTGGTTGAAGCGCACGAGAGTCCCCGCAGCAGCCAGCGGAGCTCCGCCAACCACCATGCAGCAGTCGTAAGCTGTGGAGGAGGGACTTCAACTTACGGCCACCGCGAGCTGTGGAGGAAGAACATTGACTTACGGCAGCCGCGAGCTGCGGAGGAAGGACATTAACTTACGGCAACCGCGAGTTGTGGAGGAAGGACATTAACTTACGGCAGCCTTGAGCTCTGGAGAAAGAACGTTAACTTATAGTAACCGCGAGCTGTGAAGGAAGGGCTTTGACTTCCAGCAGTGGCAAGCTGTGGAGGAGGGACTTCAACTTACGGCCACCGCGAGCTGTGGAGGAAGAACATTGACTTACGGCAACCGCGAGTTGTGGAGGAAGGACATTAACTTACGGCAACCCGGAGTGGTGGAGGAAGGAATTAACTCACGGCAACCTCGAGCTGTGGAGGAAGGTCATTAGCTTACGGCAACCTCGAGCTGTGGAGGAACGACATCAACTTGCGGTAACCGCGAGCTGTGGAGGAAAGATATTAACTTACGGCAACCGTGAGCTGTGCAGGAAGGACATTAGCTTACGGCAACCTCGAGCTGTGTATGAAGGAAATTAATTCGCAGCATCCGCGAGCTGTGGAGGAAGGACATTAATTCACGGCAACCGCCAGCTGTGGAGGAAGGACATAAACTTACGACAACCGCGATCTGTGGATAAAGGACATTAATTCGCGGCAATCGTGAGCTGTGGAGGAAGAACATTTAACTTACGAAAACCGCGAACTGTGGAGGAAGGACAATAATTCACGGCAACCGCGAGCCGTGGAGAGGAAGGACATTAACTTACGACAACCGCGAGCTGAGGAGGAAGGACACCAACTTACGGCAACCACGAGCTGTGGATGAAGGACAGCCGGGATCCGAATTATCAGAGTAATTTGACTTCCCTCGTTTTGTATTTATTGAAGTAATACAACCAGCATATCGATGGCATGGAGACGGGGGACGACGGAGGCGGCGCATAAGCGTGACAGAAGACGATGACGTGCTATTCTTGTCCTTTAAGAAAGTTCACTCACTGACCTGCATCGTGAGTGACGAACAAACAGCC
>NW_025934178.1:0-965 GCF_000764305.2 Hyalella azteca | reverse complement strand
GCAATTATGCAGTTGACCAACAGGTACACTCGGAAAAATTACCGGGTTGTTATGTTTAAATTGTGAAATACTTTCTGTGCGTAGAAATGACAGACCCGTTTTGCCTGACCATGCAAACTTGGTTAGGATGGCCTGTATAAAGGCAATCAATTTTAGGACATAATCCCCTTATTTTTCTGATTGCATGTACACCGCGCTTTGATCTTTTTACGATCTTTTGGGGCTTGGCTTTGTTAGAGGCTTTACTTCTACAGTAGCTCAAGAAATGCTGTATCAAAGGTCAAACATGTATAATCATTCACCACCCGGTATCGTCAAACACTACACAACAAAATAATATATAAAAGCTTTGCATAATCAACGCATTCCACATGTTTTCATTAGCTACTCAAAGATCATTCCTTATTTTCCGCTGTCCATCATATTTTTCCACCATGTATTCTCTTCTTTCCATGATGAAATACATGAAAAATGAAATTTTTCCATGAAATATGGTTCGGTAAAAATGACGGGTCAAACACTACTGCTGATTTTTTATGGAGAATAAATTAATTTTATACGAACTTAGACGAAATTTGAATAATTATTCTACGCCATTTTTATTAATATATAATAATAATTCACAATTTGCTATTTCACCGTTTTCGGCGTTAGGGCTATGCTGACATTGATTGTGTGGCAGAGAACAACAGAAAAACTTATTTATGGAAGCAAAATGCAATTTGAAAGGATAACCTAAGTATCAAAAACACGGTCTAAGCATTCGAGTAAATTAGTCAAGTGTGCAATTTGAGATTTTTCCAGTAAAGTAAAACAACGAATACAAGAACCAAAACAATATGATACCTTCATGCGTAGAAAACCGTCATATAATGATAAATATTTGTGTTAAGTGTCACAAAACATCGAAAAAATATATTAAATATACTTAATACATATTAAGAAACTAACCTTTTCATTGAGAT
>NW_025934177.1:0-943 GCF_000764305.2 Hyalella azteca | reverse complement strand
GATATTCCTTATGGGAATGCATCTCAGTGCTTTGGAAAATTGCAAGCAAAGCGGTCAATGACTCATAAAAGAATAAAGAGTTGTTTGTACGTTTAGGTCAATAATAGCTCGTTTTTGCCGAGTAGTTTAAGGTGATAAAGACTGGAGCAACGAGTTGGGGGGTTCGAAACTTGCATGTGCTCGTGAAAGTTTAGGGCGAAATCGATGAGGTGGCCGGGTTGTTAAGAATCGTATAAAAGTCAATATGGTCTAATAAAAGCTGACACCGCAGAATTAAATTATGTTTTACCTAATCCTGCAAGACGAATTCGAGGCATAAAGTTATACTCATGGCGCGGTCCACGAACGTCGAGGTTACGTACCCGCCTTCGTCTTCTAAATTCATTGAACGATACACTCAAAGAAATAAGTGAGATTAAATATTACCATAGCGATGCTTTCATTGCGTCTGCGTTGTCCTACGCATCCTGGCGTTGCTAAGCCGGGCAAAGGCAGGGCTGTTCTCGATTATATAGCAGCATTTAAGCATATCGCTTAGTAACTAAGTAAGTAGTAGTAACTACTTACTAGTAACTTACTTAGTTACTACTAAGTTACTTAGTAGTAACTTAGTAACTAAGTAACTAAGCTAATTGTACCGGAGTAACTCAGACATGAAGGACTACAGTGCTGTGACCGCGCGGCATAGTTGTTGTCAAGAGACATTGATCGTCTCTGTCGCAGATACGTGTCGGCTTGTTACTGGAAATACACATCTCTGCTTGTGTCTGTGTTTGGATCCTGGCTGAACCATACATGGTGCCCCGGGTGAGGACCGGGATATGAGTGATTTTCACGATTGACTTTAATTAGAAATGGCTCAGTACAGATCACCGGCGCCTCTCAATTTTAGTGAACCACGATGGGACGCATGGAAAAGTAATTTCTTAACTTTTCGAACTGC
>NW_025934176.1:0-226 GCF_000764305.2 Hyalella azteca | reverse complement strand
GTGTCACGGGGAAGCCGTCACGACGTTTTCTGATAACAAATCAAATAAAAGTCGGAGTTATGCAACGCTCGTTTACCAAGCTCCTTCTGTCGGCAACGTAGATTCTGGAAACAGAGTAAGTGTTTGGAATAGCGTAAGGAATCGTACTCAGAGTGAAAATTTTGTACGTTAAGCAAACTTATTATTGCGAATTTCGTGCTGTAAGGAGAACTATAACAGAATTTAA
>NW_025934175.1:0-307 GCF_000764305.2 Hyalella azteca | reverse complement strand
GATGGTTCGTACATCTGCAAACCACAGGGATACAACGATGGTTCGTACATCTGCAAACCACAGGGATACAACGATGGTTCGTACATCTGCAAACCGCGCGCAATTTGTGTTAGTGATTAATGATAAAGTCTTTTTTTTAATTTAATAATAATTTTAATGATAAAGTCCCCGTCACAGTGCGACGTCCCAGGGATACAACGATGGTTCGTACATCTGCAAACCACGCGCAATTTGTGTTAGTGATTAATGATAAAGTCTTTTTTTTAATTTAATAATAATTTTAATGATAAAGTCCCCGTCACAGTGC